>NW_019416736.1:742254-844047 GCF_000390285.2 Anoplophora glabripennis
CTGCGAACTGGTTTAATTTGGGCAAAAAATTCAAGAGACATTTTTTTTTAGAATGAAACAGGCTATCGGAAATAATTTTTTAAATGGTAAAAAAATAATAAGACAAAAAATTACGTTGGAAATAAATTTTAGGGGTTGCGTTTTCCACCCCTTACAACCATGGGGTAAACCAAATAAATTACTGGCTAAGTGTCTTTTTGGTAGTAGAAAATGTCAGGTTAATTTCAATATTGTAACTTGTTTAGTGCTTGTGAAAAAAATTGTTAAACAAATTTTATGTACCCCCTTTAAGGGGCTGTATCTTAACAAGGGATGCTCCAATGAAGTTTCTTTATATGAAAGATCCTATCTTTTTTTCGATGAGGAATCACCCCCTTAAATGTTTTACACTTATTTAGTTACACCCTGTATATTTCTATTATAGAGTACACTGTAGTAGATAATGGGGAGTTAGCCACCTGTACAGGGTTAGTCACTATAATCTCTGACAACTTATTGTGAGTTAATTATTGAAATTACAAAAAAGTTTTTAATACAAAAGTTTTTATAATACAGTATTAGAAAAAACAATTGAATAACGGAAATCACTATATTAAAGAAAAAATTGTTTTTTAAATATATATTAGTGCATACTTAGCTTCGTTAAATTTTTTGTTCCTCGTGCCTCGTTCATAGCCACTGTGATCCGTCAGACATAAATTTTCCTCCTGTATTTTCAAAAATAGTTTTAAACTGAAATATGTCGAAAAGTCCCGAATCAAACAGTAACATATTATATATTTTTGAAAAGAGAAAAATTTAACGAAGCTAAGTATGCACTAATATATATAGGATGTTCCATTTTAAAACAAAATTTTTCTTTAATTTAGTGATTTCCATTATTCAATTGTTTTTTTTTTAATACTGTATTATAAAAATTCATAAAAATTAGTACAAACTTTTGTATTAAAAACTTTTTTGTAATTTCAATAATAAACTCACAATATGTTGTCAGATTATAGTGACTAACCCTGTACATTTAGTTCAGTAGAACGAATGGCCTTTTTTGGAACGGGGTTACCTTCTTCTCGAAGTCTACGAAATGATGCTGCACTAAAGATTGCGTGGGCAGGTTGAAGTCTTTTTGGATATCTACGTGGGTATTCTCTGCATACCCTTTAGTTGTAAATAAATGCATTTTTTATTTAGCATCTTAAAGCTAAGTTTAAAATGAATAAACCGACACAAATAATAATTGTTGTTATAGTAACCGTAATTTTTATTTATCAAGCCACACTGATTGAAATATGAAATTAAATTTTTTAAAATGCTTGTAATAAATCCATAATTTGATAATTAAAAAGTTTAAATTTTATATGTTCGTAACGTAAAACAGATTATTGCTTGTTCATTTCTGCGACGTCATTTTGCCTATTGAATTGAAAGAAATAAAATTTGCGTTTCGCTTTTAATCTTTGAATAGAGAAGGAAATTCCAAGTAAGCTACACTAATTAATATGTTTACTTGTTCACTTCGCATTAAACTTCACATTAAAATCGTTACATTATTGACGGAAGATTTTTCTAAAAATAGGTTTTTCAGTCATTCTTTTTTAACAAAAGGATGCGCCTTAAGAGGTTTTAAGTCTAGCAGGTAATAATAAGCGTACGCTTATTTTATTATATGTATTATAGTCTGATTATTAATATTTATCTTATTTGCGCGTATAAACAATTTTGCAAAGATGTGAGCAACTCGGGGGCAAACACATTTTTATTAAAGTGTTTACTGTTTACCGGGTTCGGAGTCTAAGCATTCGAAAGTCATAACTTCAGAGGAATGTATCCTCGTTTTAACGTAAGTAGAATTATCCTACATGTAAATATTCGGGAATATTTAAATATGTACAATTTTTTTTATGTACTCGCTATTCGGCAGTCATTTTGTTTGCAAACGGTGTAAATTTACCGGTTTTATAATAACTATGCTGTTACCAAATTTCCTTTGCAGCTGTTGGTAAAAATATCGTCTTTCTACATGAAAAAAATGCCATACAAAAATTGGTGCTTACAAATTAAAAATAGTCCCTGTGTATCTGATTATAATGTACTCATTTGGTAGTTTGCGGTTTTGGTTCGTGGAATTAAATAATTCTGAATCATCTACCAGACGGGGAATATTTCATACAATGCGTATTATTGTGTAGTCTCGATGGAAGAAAATTTCCATTTACGTAATAATTCTGTATGCACTTCGGTTCATTTCCCCGTTATACTTCGCGGTCTTAGCCGCAATAAATTACATTCCAAACTACAATATTATGCACAATAGTCCCTTTTGGACCGTAATGAAGTTTTTATAGCCGCATTTCGTGTACGGGAACAATTTGAGGCATTGTGTTATTTCCTCATTGTACAATACAATACGTGATTTGTATCTATTCACAGAAAAATAAGTAGTCCTGAACTATTTTTTTTTTTAATTTTTAAAAACTACTTAGCATTCTGCTTCTGTCTAATTCGTCGATGCTGTTAATTGTGAGTAATTTATGTTAATCTTCAGAACACGTGTTTTTATAAACACGTCTTAGTTAAAGGCATACGTCTTGTAAACAATTAGTGTAGTCTGAAAAAGTACGCAGTAATTATTGTTAGAAGTAGAATTGTCGAAATATACTACTACTACTTTTAAAATATTATTATTAGTTATTACTTTCTTACCTTCAGATTTATATTCAAGTACATTTAGTAGTTTTATAATTTTTCTAATATACAAAAAGTGGAAAATTCTCACCAACAAATTGATGAAATTATTTCTACATGTAAGTTGGTATAAGTCAGTTGAACATTGAACTATTATATGTTCAATTGACTAACAATATATTTTAATTGTTTATGTCCTCAAACAATTTTGTTATATTGATGGCAAATTTCTTTTTGTTCCGTTTCAACAGGTCTCCAAATTGCCATTTTGTGATAATATTAGTAAACAAAATACCCCGGTTATTTGTCGCTTTCGCAATTATAATATGAATGATTAATAGAAGGTGCCTATAATAAATTAAAATTACCTGATTCACACCAAGTTCCACATTGCTGCAATGCACTGCTAAGCCATTGGTTAACCGAATTTATGGCAAGGTGGCCTAGTGTGGCTGTGTTTGTGCCGCGTTTGTCCTCGCGCTCATTCTTCAACTGGGCGACTAGACCTGTATATGAGTATTGCTGAATAAAAATGGGAACAATTTTTTCAAATATTTCAATGCCGAGTTACTGCGTCAGCGACCGAACCTGGTACTGCCAACCTCTTGGTTCTTCAATTGAGATCGGAAAGACTTTACTAGGGTTAGTATTAAAACACGTATGATAGAGTCGTACTTTACATAAGTTATAGCTTATTTTATAATGATAAAATCATATACACAGGGTGTCACAGGGTCCTGTGGTAAAAAACTCGGAAGTGAGTAGGTAGATTTAAAACAATTTCAGCACATATATATAATTTTTGTTATACGAGCCTCCGTTACCGATTATGAGTTACAGGCCTTCAGAAATAGATAATTTGAAACTTCTTTTTGCAAATTTAGATGCTGATAACACATACGACGCTTTATAAATTAATTTCCATAGCCCTCGAACGCCAGGGAAGGACTATGCCGAATGGTGAATAATTCAGAATTTTGATAAGGATAATGAACGGGAGACAAGACACAATTCAAATTGCAATTTTGTGACATTTTAATGTCAATCAGTATTACAAAATAAAAACATATACAGGGTGATTCAATATCATTAATTTTTTGGGAAGATAAGGAAAAATTAGTAGAATACGAATACACGTTTCAAAAATTTTTAAAAAGCATATTTACATTGAAAAAGAATATTTCCAAATCATTATTTAAATCCCTTTTCTGACCGCTCTTGACCGCTGACTCACAAAGGTTTATCAAGAGTGAATTTTGACCGACCATAATAATTGGTAATTAACCTAGCATTTAATACGTTCTTAATCCATAGTGAATCCATGAATGAATAAGATATTTTAAATGTTAATTATTTGTTAATAAAAACAAATGTATAAAGATAATACTTAATCGTTTTCGAATGTTAGGATATTACAATTTAGTATTTTTAATATTGTTAACATTTTCACTGTTTTATAATTGAATATGAGTTTTTAGTATTATGTTCAATTAATTATTCAGTTTGTAGTACGTATCTACCTATTTAAAATGACAGTACGGCTAAAAAAACTCACTCGTCTGTCCATAGCACCTTGTTAATAAAGTTAGGATCCGCTGCACTTTGATTTTGAAGCCAATTGCAAAATTCAAGACGACTGAGGAAATCAGCTGTGTCGCTTCAACGCTCTATAATCCGCTGGCGCGTTTTCTGTTGCGAAGTATAGCGCCGAATTAATGGGAGTTAAGGGGCAATTTTGTTTATTTTTTAAAATGTCGAGTCAAATTTTTTTTTTTCGTTTTTCTGTCTTTATTAGGCTCATAATAATTTATTTATTTCCGTTAAGACAATATTACAATTGTATAGGAATAGTCAATACTGATATAGGTTATAGAGACAACAAAAACAATAAAAATAAAAATATAGGCAACACCCATAAAAGTCAGTACAGTTTACATCCAATGGATATACATTATAAGAATTGCTATATCTACATACACTACAATTATGTTAAAATCCAAGATAGCATCCATAAAAGTCGCACAGATTACATATAATCAGAAAGGGAATAAAAAGACTTATCATGTAAATAATTTTTCAAATTTCTCTTGAAATGTTTTATATTTAAGTAAAACTTTATATGTTCAGGCAGCCTGTTAAATATTTTTAGTCCAATGTATTAAGATGAATTTTTTATTAAATTTATTCTAGTAAATGGCAAGTGAAAGTGATGTTTTTGACGTGTGTTATAAGAATGAGTATCCTCATTTAAATTAAATATACTTACCTGCATTATTAAATACATAAATCTGGTTAAAATTAATGACATTGTGACGGAATCACTCTGTATATCAGGTATCAATTGCTTTTGTTAGAGATTTAGAAAATATTTGTTCTAAGTAAAGTAAAAGGGAATAAAATCAAAATCAAAATTTGAAAGTACTTATCGCCATTATTTAAATAATATCAGTTTTGGTCCCTTGTCGAAGCTTTATATACTGAAGTCTTACAACGTCAGAAAAACACATTGTCCACAACAGGCAACTTACATAAAAATTAAATTTCTTTTAGGACTGCATAAATTTGTAGTCTATAACGGGCAACAACAGTAGCAAAAAAGTAATTTCTTGTATGTTACAAATTAATTGTAAACGTTTAAAATGATGTAAAAATTGCAATTTTGTGACGTGATCAAGAACGCGATGTGACGTCATTTAGTGCGACTCAGAACATAATATCGGAAAAAATTCGAACTTCTAGAAAGGAGTTTTTGGGTTAGTTTAAAAATTTTTAAACTCGGTAAATATTCAAGGTTTGTGAAATGAGATACATTACTTTTTTAAAATAATTTTTAAATTGACATTTAAAACGAAAGCAGTAAAAAAATCGCCCAAAAATTTGGGATTTTTTTAATATCCCTTAATTTTTGTGCCCAGTTTGTTTCATAAGCTAGAAATCTCCCACATGCACATCACCACGTGTTTTTCATTCATTCCGTGACGCTTCCCATCTCTGAATTTGTTATTTATTCGCATACGTTTAATTCAATTACAAAACGGGGTTCATCACCACGTCTGTGTCTGTCGAGTGGCGGCCAGTTGCTTGGAGCGGAAGTCACTCTTAAAAGTATATCACCGGATAAACTTCCTCCGGTATATTTCTCTGGCGTTGTTTGTTGTGTCGGTGTCAATAATCCTCCTGCCGAGCGATTATGTATCTGCCGGTGGAACCGGTGCAGATTATGAAGCCATAGGCGTAGGCAGAGGGGGGCCGTGGTAATATAAAGTTCGTGTTTGTCTAATAGTAAGTCGATGCCCTTATAATACCTCTATGTCGCGTAATTTGTACGATCACCATAAAAATAAGTTATCAGCGAAAAACTGAAAATGTTTGTTTTAATTAATACTCTTTTTTAGTGATTTTAGTATAGCGGGATCTGTACAGAATTTTTCCCAACCCCGTTCTCGAGGCTGCCGAATTCGAATATAAAGTAAGTTTTGAGCGGTTGAATCTAGTTTTTGAGTAAAAAAAAATATAAAAATGGTGACCCTTACTATTTCATACAACTCTACCGTATTTAGCTATCGCTATTTACAATTTATTTTTATTAGATCTTTAATTACGTGTGTTTTAAATGATTTATTATTGTATAGTATTACAGTCATATATCATTTAAAACACACGTAATGAAAGATCTAATATTCCAAGGAAATATATTTTCAGAAATTTAAAGGAAAAATATATTTGTCTATCAGCCATTTCGTGACTTCATACCTCATGCTGTCTCCTGAGTTCCCCCTCCATCATTTGTCTGGTATCCTCTGAAATAAGGTTACTAAGTAACGCAAATTTATTTCTAGGGATGGAAAATAGATTAAAAATTATATCTGGTAAAAAGAATATAAATATTTATGTATGGTTTGGCCAATCCTTATACTTTTGTTTTTATTAACAAATAAATAATACTTGTTAATAGTTAAAATGTATAAAAATTATACATTCATCTGTCTAGGTAAAAAGATGAGTTTATTCATTGTCGTTCACCACACATTGAAAACGCAGTAAAAACTATTTTAATGACCAAATAATACAGTAGGTCAAGATTCACTCTCGATAAAGCTTTGTGGGTCGGTGGTCAGGAACGGTCGGAAAAGGTGTTCAATATTAATTTAAACATTTTTTTTCAACGGAAATGCGTTTTAATTTTTTTTTCGCATATTCGTATTCTACTTATTTTTCTCTATCTTCCTTTAAAATTAATAACATTATGACTGAATCGTCCTGTATAGACTTACTTAATTAGACCTAATATAATTTTATAAAGAAATTTATCTACTCGTATAGAATAAAATACTTGTAAATATTATACTCGCTCTGGTTCTACCCGCGCCATTATTCCATGGCTAGAAATTGGCCTCAATGATTTGGGATCGAGGGGGATTATCCCTCTTTATCCTGCCTCATCTCGTGTAGGCCTGGACAGCCTTCGTAGGTGGGCCCCATCCGTCGTCTACCCCGACCGCAAATGCGGCCGGTGTAGGCGCTTTGTGAGACCTCCTTTTGCCCTGGCTAGGCCCCGCCGGCTAGGGCCCTTTCTTCTGGCGCTCTTCTTGCTTCGCCGACTCGTCTGTATAAACCCCGGGGGTGGTGTCATATTTATGTGTGGTATGGTTGGGTAGGGCAGTGCGGCTATGCAGCCTGGGATGCGCTTTGCTAAGGTGGCTCTTAGGCTAGCACGGGAGGGGAGGGGTAGGAGGGTATGGGGGTGTGTATGTGTGTGTGTGTGTGTCGTTGTCTTCGTTTCTTGATCCTGGCTGAGCGGGCAGGGGGGGGGGCTCTGGTTCTACTACATATAAAAAAAATCTGACCTAACTTTGTGTAAAAATTTGTCTGTCAATATATAAATATATATTGACAGACAATAGATATATTTTCTCCTTTAAATTTCTGAAATATGTTTACCGGAAATTATTAGATTTCTAATTATATGTGTTTTACTTTTTGCTGCCTGCATAGTGATGATTCGAGTGTTGTGTGTTTGTGTATACTGGAGTAATATTAATCTCTCAATAAACCTCATATATAATTTTATCAGTATTACTATTACTATATTTTTGTAAAACAATACTGTTATATTGCACTGCTTGCTCTATGAAATAAAATTACTCACTGTGTAAAATGAAATAATATAAATTGTTAATTCGCAAGAGCTTAACTAGATCTAAGCAATAAACAATTAAATGCACATCAGTGAGTTGAATTTACTGTTAACGCTCCAAACCATCACTTAGGTTATAATTATAGTTTTTTTTTTCTGAAAAATTAAAATTGACCGTACAAAACTGACTTCAGATTCGTGTTTGTTCAGCCCCTCGAATATATGGAAATAGGAAAAATATTGTGAGCTTTTGCGCGTTTTGGGCTATACCAAATAATTCCCGACTTTTTTAAACTCCAATACCATTACATTACACTTTTTTTTTTGAGGAATTCGAATATGCAGTCGTATCATATCTATCTATTATGTGTACCACATTGTATTTTTTTTGTTTTTATCGAAATACAAAATTATCCGCTTTTACAAAAAAAAGTGATAATAGATAGTTTAATTAAATTTCGTCGATGTCAAAGTTTAAAGGACTAAAAATGCCATACCCACACGAAGGTGAACAAGAAATGCTTCAACTTTATCGATAAAATAATTCGAAGCATATTAGGCTTTCCTAGGAGTAAAGTTGAATTTTTATTTCGAAAAGACTGTTTGTAAAATTGAAGTGACATTTCAGCGAAAACAAGAAAGAGTGCTATATCGTAATCACAAGAAAGGACTAAATTTAAGAAGCGCAAATCCAATAAACTGCAGTTTCCAATGGTCAAAAATCAATTGGGTTAAGATCAGACGATCTAGGAGGTAAAGTAATGGGTTTTATCAGTTATTAGACATTGACGTTTCGTTTCAGTCCAACTCATGGGCTAAGCAATATTTTTTTACCATGGATAATATGATATTAGGCGCCGCTTAATTATTTTTCGTACTTAAGAAGGTCGTAATTGTAATTTTAAGTTTAGGGCGCACTTTGCGAAATTTTCGCTCTATTTTGGCTATTCTTTAACCCAGGGGTATATTTTTTGAAACACCTTGTGTAGACACGTATATTTCTTAGTATATTACGTCTACTGAGAATATATGTTTCTACAGGGTGTTATAAATAAATGCGAAATATTTTAGGGGGTATTGTGGACGAAGTTATTTTGAGAAAAAAAAGTTCATATAAACGTTGGTCGAAATATGCTTCGTTTCCGAGATACAGAGCGTTTAAATTTTATTTACTTAATTTTATTAATTATTTCAAAGAGTTTTAAAGATATTGACCCGGAATTTAAAAAACGCTTTGGAGGGATAAATGTGCATTTTTAGGGGCGTTTGTGCGAGAATGCCACAATATTTTTTAATAAAAAAAATGGTACGCCACTGACTTTTCCCGTTTTGATATATTTTTTTAGAAACCGCCATCAATTCTGAATGAAATTGGCCCCTTCAATTTTTTTCGTAGGATGCACCGTTTTTGAGGAAAAAAATAAAACATATTTTATTGCAAGTTATGTATTTTTAATTTCTATTGATACACTATCTAGTAGGTTGCTATCAATATTTCTAAATAAAATGCAACCATCAAATTTCGAGTCAATATCTTTAAATCTCTGAAGTAATTAATAAAAATAAATAAAAAATTAAAATTTAAACACTGTATCTCGAAAATGAAGCATATTTCGACCTACGTTTCATAAATAAAATTATCACGAAACATGAAATACAAAATATTTATGCCTTATATCTAACTTTTGTTACCTAGTTTAAAATATTTTTAGTTCTTTTACTCGTATATAATTAATTCTTATTTAATGGTCCAAATTCAAGAGAACTTTTTTCTTGTTTCGTTTTTCGGTGTTCTGGTTTTTTCCAGTCCACTGATTCTTATACCTACTTATTACTGTAGCTCTAGACTAAAACCAACCCATTCATCCTTTATAACTTCGATAGCAATGACTCATTTCTATTCGAATTCCTAAGAGTTCTAGTTCTTATTTTTCTTTTCTTCATAAAACAAAATAATTCGATTTAGTTACTTACTGATCATACGGAAAAAAATGTCCTTTGTAGATAGGTATTCTATCCATATTTCTCACCACGACATCCAGATTTGTTACCTAATACGCCTATATTATCTGAGTGCTTAAGTAGGTACATAATTTGTTAACACACCAGGTGTTTAATTATGTTAATGGAAAGCTAGATAATGCTTTGTTTGTATTATTAATATTTAACAGTTTTTCCATATATTTGTTAAAACGAATTTACCTCTAATTGGAAATATGTGTATTTGTGTTTCACTGAATTTTAAGTACGTCGTTAAAATTCTTTAAAAATGTGTAAGTGAATTACTTGATTGATGGGGATAATTGAAAGTATTTAAACAATTATCTAAACAGAAAAAATACGTTGTACAAGTCAAAATTAATTTCAAATTTAAAAAAGTGAAATCTAAAATGTATGCAAGGGAAGTTAATTGTCTTGAAATTGGACCCGTAATAAATTAAAGTAATTTATTGACTATTTAAATTCCCCCTAGTACGAATGCTAAATCACCTTGGTTTTGATTTTTCATTCATTTCAGTTAGGTAATAAGTAAATATAAAAATAAAAAAAAAAAGTTGGTTCGTTGTGAGCAAATAATATATGTAGACTCAAAATTACGATATTTTTATTTTGCAATGTTGTTTTTAAGTCTACATCAATTTGTGAGTGTTACAGATTACGTTACTTATGAATCATAGCTAATAGGTTTAGTGTAATTACAAATTTATCTATTTAATTGCTGTCAACCCATCATCTAAGCTTAGCAGTTGAGAAAATACCGGGGATGTTTGCTAAATCGATACACTGTGTTTACTGTATACATTTGTATCCTTGAGATATGTACATATGTATTCTTAATAAATCACCATATTTGGATAATCCATTCATGTTACTCATTCAAACAAGGATGCAAGCAAATCGTTTATAGTTCATGACGATGATGACAGTGACTCAGAAATAACGCGCAAATATTGTAATTAATGCCTATAATTCAGACTACTGCGATTTTAATTTTGAAAATTTGGTAAATAGTTTTTTCGGGCATGCCCTTCTTAACTAAAATAATGGCGCCCACCTAACACTTCCGGTTATACCGGAAGTTGACGTAAAAACCGAGTAAAGTGAGAAGCGAATTTGTAAGCGAATACGAATATTAATTATTTTCAAAAATTTAATTAATTTGCTCGAAGTGACCGCCATCTACTTGTAAACAGTTATGTATCCTTCTTGTTACCCCATCTGTAACAGCTCCGGATATTTAGGCAGCAGGTAAAGTTTCAAAGGCATCTCTTATACGAGCAACTAGGTTTTCTTTCGTGACATGTGGATTTTCTGATGCCCAAAAGTGTCTATTGTGTCTATTAAATATACCTTCGTTACTAAATTTTGACTCATTTGTGCAAATGATTTTGCGTAAAAACTCTGAATCTTCTTGTGTTCGCGTAAAAATAATTTCACAGAATTGGGTTCGTCTTTCAGCGTGATGTGCAGGTACAAAATTGAATCTAAATGGATGCTGACCATTAGTTTTCAAAAATCTTTTGGATGGAGGTTTTTGAAATGCCCAAATCCTGTTCAGCAGCACGAACTGATGATTCAGGGTAAGTATGAAAATATGCCAAAACATTGACGATGTTCCCTTCATCTAAAGTTACCGACTTTGGCAAAATTCTATGTGCAGAAATTCGACCATGTTCTAATTGATTTTTGAAAATTCTTCGTAAAATGTGTCTACTCATTGGTGGTATATGAGGATATCTCTCATTAAATACCCTGAAAGACCTATTTATTATCCTGTGACACTCTCGATGAATAAATAATAAATTTAAAATGTCAGCATTTGAATAAATGTTAACGTTTTCCATTCTTTAACAATAAATAATACTCAAATAAACATTCAGTGTGTGTTAAATTGACAACAATAAACTGGTGACAGATTAGGTGGTTGATTTGAAGTTCCACTAAAAATTTCACAGAGATTTAAGATGGTTTAAAGTTGACTAAATTCGGCATTAAATTTCTACCACCTTGTATGAAGTTAAGTCATGTGAAATTATGACAGGGAAGCTTAGAGTTTTAGTTATGTCCCCTATAAATTTTATCGCTCTAACATTATTATTGTAAAATACACATCTTTTTGAATTAAGGTAACTTGAAGAATAGGAAACCTTTATTAAAGTTCACCTAAAAATTAACGTAGAATCCAAAATTGCAATAATAAATTGGATGTTCCATTTAAAATAACGAAGGTGACGTCAGCTTCCGGTATAACCGGACGCGTTAGGTGGACGCCATTATTTTAGTTGAGACGGGTATGCCCGAAAACACTATTGACCCATTTTTCAAAATTCAAATCGAGGTAGTCTTTATCTAATGTCTAGTGAGATATCCTGTATTTGGCCTATTTATCTTTTATTTATTTATTTTATTTATTTCCCTACATATCCAACAGGCAAATGCCCAGTTACACGATAGAAAACCAATGTAATAATACAACACACAACGCATTCGAAAATATAATGTCAATAAATAGAATTAATGATAATAATTGAACATGGCAATATATTAGCACAAAATATAGTAGACATAATATAATATACATACATATACACACAGAAAAATATATATTAGACCAGCAAAACTATAGTAGATATAAAATAAATAAATACATATGCACACACACATACACTTATACATATAGATAGATACGAATCAATAAAATAAACTTCTGCAAAAAATTAAGGGAGCAAAAAAATTTTTCGAATATTTAGTGATTTTTCAGAATGCTGTATCTCAGTTAAAAATGATCGTGTCAAGGTTTTAAAAAAAGCATTTTAAAGCGCCGAGTGTCTAGTTTCCAGATTTCTTACCTCAAAATTTTTAGGAGCGACAGTCATCGCGAAATTCTAAGAAATAAGACTAAAAAAATTTTTTTCAATTTTTTGCGTTTTTTTTCTCGGTCCACGGGCTTGGAAAATTTTTTACACAAAAATCATGATATGGACTTGATAGCCTGTTCATTCAGCTTTAATTTCTTTTTTTAAATTTTTCTCTACGTTAATTTGACGCGGAGATATTCGACTAAGAATACAAAAGCATCCTTTTGGCTTTAACCATCGATATCTCGGCAACTAATGATCAGACAGAAAATTGACGGGCAGTTTCGAAATCTCCAATAAAACGATTAAAAGTTTATACCCCCAAGATTGGTGTAGTCCTCGATATGCGAAAAAATAGTGCGTATTATCTTAAACTTTCTTACGAAGCTAACAAGTGTGAAAAAACAGGTTTTTTAAAAACTATCTTTGATTCAAAGGAACCAACCAACAGTTTTTCTCAAAACTAACAATATTTTTTGTAATTCTATTTTAATTTTTTTAATTTTTGTCATGCCTAGACGGCATTTATCATTTTTATTTTATATATCAACTTTTAATCAATTTTGTTAATTCAAAATAAGGGAAATTACGGTACGGAAAGAGTACATCGCTTCAAAAATGACTCAATATTTTTATCTTGAGTTGTTAAAAAATAAAAAAGAGTAAATTTTCAAAAAATGTTCAAAAATAATAAAAAAAAAATTTTCAAAAATTAATTTTTTTTTCAAATTCAATGAGAAAAAATGCACAATTGTGAAAGAATTGAAAAAAAATCAAATTTTTCATTTTTACGAACGTTACAGGGCGCTCAGAAATGTAAATTTGCCTCCTTTAAATTTTTCTGAAAATTTGATTAAGCGGTCCGGAAAAACCGTTCGATAGATCGATCTGCCTATTTACGGAGCTTTTGGGGGTACATCGAGGTGTAAAAATTGGTACAAGCATTAGACTCTGCATCGATATTAGCAAAGATGCGGTCGACTTAGCGAAACAAGTCACTTTTTTTCACTTTTTTCAAGTTAATGTCGAGGATGAAAGAAAATTTTTTTCTTCCAAGAACGCTATATAGTCTTGTAGGAAATTTATTCGAGATTTCGAAACTGCCCGTCAATTTTCTGTCTGATCATTAGTTGCTGAGATATTGATGGTTAAAGCCAAAAGGATACTTTTGTATTCGTAGTCGAATATCTCCGGGTCAAATTAACGTAAAGAAAAATTAAAAAAAAAGAAATTAAAGCTGAATGAACAGGTATCAAGTCCATATCATGATTTTTGTGTAAAAAATTTTTCCAAGCCCGTGGACCGAGGAAAAAACGCAAAAAATTGAAAAAAAATTTTGTTAGTCTTATTTCTTAGAATTTCGCGATTACTGTCGCTCCTAAAAATTTCGAGCAAAGAAATCTGGAAACTAGACATTCGGCGCTTTAAAATGCTTTTTTTAAAACCTTGACACGATCATTTTTAACTGAGATACAGCATTCTGAAAAATCACTAAATATTCGAAAAATTTTTTTGCTCCCTTAATTTTTTGCAGAAGTTTAGTAAAAACAAAAATAAACTATTACAACTATAAATTAACAGTAACGAATGCGCTTTTTAATTTCATTAATAGTGCAAAAAAATATATCTAACCTGTCCTCAACATTGCAATAGTTGACAGTCATCTGATATAAAGGAGATGCTTTCGTAACGTTAGTTCTTACAGTGGGGAACTTAAATATATTATTTTCACGAGAAGAAAGCCTAGGAACTTTGATCTGAATTTTGTTCAGTAACCAGGTGCAATCAATTAAGTTGTTCAGTATTTTACGTAAAAAGACAATTTGATGTGTAATTCTACGTGTTTTTAAATCTTAAAAAATAGTTAATACAGTCTTAAATAATAGTTAATACAGAGTGTCTTAGTATATTGCACCATTATAATTTCAGCACTACAATATTCTCCTTTATTGATTATTTCAGGCCCAGGCCCTTCAAAAGGCGATAAACAGCCACGAGACCCCAGTCAAGCAGAAGCATGTCCGTTCAGCGATCATCGGCACTTTCCACACCCAGAGTGCCAAAACGTTCTGGGCTTATGCCTTACGTTTACCCGCCATGGACGACAGGATAGTGGCATGGAAGTTGTGTCACGTCGTACACAAAATACTCAGGGAAGGTCACCCCTTGTGTCTGGTCGACAGCCAGAGGCATAGGAAGGATCTGGACGAGATCGGGAAGCTGTGGGGTCACCTGAAGGAAGGTTACGGGAAGATGATAAGACTGTACACTTCGCTGTTGATAAATAAACTGGAGTTTCACAGGAGGAATCCCAGGTTTCCCGGACACCTGGGTGTCACTGCGGAAGAACTGGAAAGCATCGCGGGCAACGACATTAACAATTAGTAAGTGCCTTTGTTTTTGATATAATTGTTTTCTATGTTGTATGAAGTTATTCATTTTAGGCGTAGTTTTCGTTTTTTTTTTCTTAATTTGTTGGGTATTTTTTAAAATTTAGAAAAATTAATGAAATAAACCCTTGTGTTTAAAAGATATCAAGGGTTTGTAGTCAACAAGGATCCACGTTTACTCAGTAACTCACTTATACTCATATATTTCAATGGGTTCAGCCAAAATTTTGGAAAAGAGGTGACTATTTTGTTGAACGGTGAAATATGTGTTTCAAATTACTCTGAGAACTTGAATCCTTGGAAATTATTAATCTCTGTGTAATGTTTTAATATCTAAAGTTTTAAGTAGTATCCTATAATAAAAGATTTTCTGTTAAATATCTGGTTCAAAACTAATACTACAGAATTTTGCCCAGCTTCAAAAGAGTAATATATAAATAGTAGGGTGGCCCAAAAAAAACGATAATTTTTTTTTCTTGTCTTGTGATAATATGTTAGTTTATCATTTTTTTAAGAGCCCCCTCAAAAAATCAGCTCAAAAAAAAATTTTTAGAGGTCGCTCAAGATTTTTAAAAATAAAAAATTATTTTTTTTCTCGTTATTTTATCATTTTCTACGTTGAAAAAAATCTCGATTCTGAATATTTCAAATCGATATTTTAATTTCTAAAGGTCACTCATAATTATTTTAACTTTTCAACATAGAAAATGATAAAATAACGAGAAAAAAAATAAAAAAAATTTAATTTTTGACAATTTTGGAAATTTTAAAAAATCTAGAGAGACCTCTAAACAAATTTTTTTGAGCAGATTTTTTGAGGGGGCTCTTAAAACGTGATAAACTAACATATTTTCACAAGAGACACGAAAAAAAATCGTTTTTTTTTTTATCACCCTAATAAACAGTTATGTAATAGTAATAAATATTAAAAAAATAAACACAAATTTGATTTAGATCTGAAAGAACATATCACTTTTTGTACTAGGAAGCATTTAGACTTCATTAAAATTTGTGTATATTTTTTTAATGTTTATATGATAAATCTCCAGAAAATTCCAACAAAAAATTTGCTTTAAAATAGGGTCGTTTCCAAATTTTTCCATTTTTTATTTAAAATGTATTATTTTTGCATTGACATATCATTGCAATTAAATTTAGTATGCTATAGATTTACACTTAAGCAATTAGCCTTTATTATTGGCCTTTGTTGTCAGATTTACCAATGTAATGTTATGAAACTTCCTAATACTCCTTCTAGGGGGTGGAAAATAAAATATTGAAAATAACCCCAGGAATCGATAAAGAAATCAATTTTAAGCAATAAATTCTTATGAACATTTACAATAAGTCAATATTTTATTGGTGATTGAAAATGTACATTTTTTATTTAAAGAAAGACGTTTTTCAGTAGTTTTTTCTCGAATAACTCTGAAAACAGACATTCTATGAAAAAAAAACATCACGAAAAAAGTGAAGCTTATAGAAAAAGAAAAACAGAGTTTTTTTCATTTATGTAGATGCAATAGGTGCTGAGATACGGCTGGTTGAAGATAATTTCATGTCTGCCAGAAACTAAATTGGCATTTAATGTAAAATAACTAAAAAAATTATATTTTTCAAGAAAAATGCACAGAACATTTTTTTAAGTATTTAAAAAATCTTTAAAATTTGCTTGACTTTGTCATTAACATAAAAATTAACAGTTATGATCAAAATAAAACTGTTAATTCACTTTTTGGAAAAAAAATCAGTACAAAAACTGATGAATTTTTCAGGAGATTTAAAATTAAAGGTAATCCTTCTACAATTTACATTTTTTCTGTGCTAACAATATATTATACAAGTTTAAGATCGAAAAAAATTTCGAAACATTTTTTTTCATGATATTCGTTAAGACTGCGCGATACGTGTTACTTGAAAAATTTTTTTTGCAAGATCCAAAAATTAGAAACTTCAAGCTTCAAATTGCTTTTTTTTACTCCAATACGACCATTTTTATCAAAGATACAGCCATTTGAAAAATCGCCGAAAATTTAGATTTTTTTTATTCCTTAATTTTTTCCAATAGTGTAGTACTCGAGTGTTATTTTTATTAATGGTTAGAATAATCATGACTTGGTCGATAATACTATTGATGTACGGTGAAAGTAGACAAAATGCCAGGGCTGCAGATGACATAATTCTCTATAGACTGCAATTCTGAATATGCTCTCACTTTTTGTTTGTTATAAACACCTGAGGGTTGCTCTCGCTGTACAGCAAGAATAAAACGCTCTCTCAACGGTAATAATAAAGTATTTTATTGAAAACTAAGAAAAGGACGTGGTGTCGGTTCGATTGTTTGCTGGAGAGTCCCCTGTCTGTGGAGGTATATGGGTACGCATCTGGCCGCCGGCGCCAGTAAGTAGTCCGCCGTAGACCCTTCCTGGAACGCTGATACGTCCGGCGGCGTCCTGCTGACGCTCTACACGTACTGCTTAAAAATTACACACCTTCCATTTTAAACATTTTCATTGAATTTCAATCACGGAAACGACTCTATTTTACAGTAAATGGATTAGAGAAAAGTCTAATTTTTTTTTAAATGTCTGCACCAATAAATTTCTTCAACATTGTTTAATTCCGATTGACTTTTCAAGCTTCGAAATGACAGTGGAGATGTTCGACTACCTCGACCACATCCTGGACTTACAAGAAGCAGGTAAAACAATGTAATAACCTTACCGTCAGATAATATCACTTGTAACCATACTGAAATTTGCAGTGTTTGGTTCACTTAATATGGCACGATCGAATTCCATGACTAACGCAGGGCAGTGTCGACTGGCCCCCTTAATACCCTGCATACAAGATGCATCGAAATTGTATGATTATTGTGTAAAAATTATGTTTAAGTTACACATGACCTTACCTCCGGATATTTTAGCAGGGCACAGAGATCGGTTTCTCAAGCAATTCAAGGCGCTAAAGAAGTTTTATGAAAGTACGAGTAATCTGCATTATTTCAGAGATCTCATCGCTATTCCCCCTTTACCAGAGGTAAGAATTTGTTAGTAAATCGTGTTTAAATTTTGGAAAAAAAGTATTTACTAATAAAAGGAGCACCACTATTTATTTGAGTTTTTTTTTGTTTAATGGTACAGTTAATAAGTGGTTGTAAATAGTAAAAATAACAACAATAATATAGAAAAAAATGTGAGAATGTTTAGAAGGTTCATATATTTTTTTTATTTTCCAAATTTTGAATTGGAACTTTAGAGTTTGAACCTGAAATTTCGAGCTTCAAACACAGTTTAAAACAAGAAATCGAGGTCAAACTTGAAATTTAGAGCATAAGTTAAGTTTGGTGCTTAAAGTCGAAATTTTCTGTTTTAAAACTAGAAATTTTGAATTCATACTTAAATTTTGTCATATTTCAAATTGAGAGTTCGAGTTTAAATGTGATTTTTTTTTGTACCTACATCGAATTTCATGTTTGAATCTAAATTTCGTGTTTTTTCATCAAACTTAAATTGAGTTTGGGTTCAAACTTGAAATTTTATGAATATATTTGGAAATGTCATGTTTTAAACTCGAAATTTCAAATTCAGACTAGAAATTTTGAATTAATACTTAAATTTTGTTAAACTTCAGATTTGAAATTTTATGTCCGTATTTAGACTAGGCGATATATGTTTTGGTTTAGGTGAATCGTATATCCACGGAGATTTTTGGCTTCTTGGCTTTCAAATATCACTAGAAATGAAATTTTTTCTATGCGCATAAAAAAAAACGTGGGCTTAACATTTGGCGGCACAATATGTTAAAAAATATCGAAAAATGTCATATTTTTGTTCCTATATAATTATGTATCTTTTCAAGAGTAGATTTTAGGCGAAAATAGAAGAGGAAAAAAATGTTTGTAATTAAATTTTTTACAAATATGACTAGTTACAAATGGAATGAATCATGATTATTAGTGTAAAAATCGAAAAAATCGCCAAAAATGAGGTTAAAAAACATTACGTGTTAGGGAATTTTTTTGGGGTCTTTAAATTGGGTATAGGACTTTTATACTTGGCTCAAGAAAACTTAATATTATGTAGAATCATCACACCAAATTTCATCAAAATCGATTCAATAGATTTTGCAATCCAGATTTTGCAAATTTTCAAAATTTTGCACAGCAAAAAACAAGACCCTTAGATACTTGAAAATTTAATCACATATAGAAGGGCTCTCAAGCTTTCAAGCTTTTTTTGAAAAATTCGAATCCGTCAATTAGGAGAGCTCTGGCGCTTGTTTAAACATTGGTCGAATTTTTGTACTTATAAACAATTAGAATAACTTTGTGAATATTCAATCAAATCAAATTTTTTAAAGCAGGTCATATTTTGTAAAAAAATTTAATTACAAACATTTTTTTCCTCTTCCATTTTTGCCTAAAATCAACTCTTGAAAAGATACATAATTAAATAGGAAGAAAAATATGACATTTTTCGAATTTTTTTAACATATTTTGCCGCCAAATGTTAAGCCCACGTTTTTTTTATGCGCATAGAAAAATTGTCATTTCTAGTGATATTTGAAAGCCAAAAAGCCAAAAATCTCTGTGGATATATGATTCACCCAAATATGAACTTTTGAAACAGATACCTTCTGAACTAATTCAAATTTTGTATTTAAACAAAATTTTCAATTTTAAACTAGCAATTTCAGATGTTTTGAGTTCAGATTAGAATAGGCCCATTCAGTAAAATTTTTTTATTGCATATTTCAAAAGTTTACCCTTTAATTACTTAATATGCCAAAAATCAATTTTTTGTTTCAACGAGAAATGTGTGAAATAAATTAATGAAAACAGAGCGCGGAAAAACGTTGAGCAACCATTGCTGACGTCATAATATCGGTACGGGCGACTAGCAGAACACTCCGCTCGCTCTCATCCCATTCTGTGTTAATACATACGGTGTGTGGTTCGCTTGGCAGTTTCCTTAATCATTGTTTTTATGTCTAAATGGGTCGAAACCGAGGATTGTACAAATATTGAATAGTTCTAGGCTGCAAAAGTACCTCAGGATCGACTCCGAATAAAATATTTATTTCATTACCGAAAAATGAAAAGTTTGTGTGATGTTATCCATGGTTTCTCCAGCCACGGTATGCAACTCAATACCACCTTCGTTTTTCTTTGGTTGCACGTCTAGGGGGTTGTAAAATATTATTATTTGAACATTTAGAAACAATTTTCAACTTTATGCCGGAAAAAAAATTCTACCCTATCTAAATCTTCGTGTTCACAAAAATTTCGAAATACGTCGGCGAGAGGGACCTATAAGCAACTCAGAACCACCCTCGTTTTTCTTTGGTTGCTCGTCTAAGGGGTTATAAATATTATTATTTAAACATTTAGAGCACAATTTTCAAATTTATGTTGAAAAAAAAAATTCTACCCCATCTAAACGTTCCCGTCCACAAAAATTTAGAAATACGTTGCGAGAGGCACCTATAAGCAATTTATTTAAATAATAATATTTTACAACCCCCTAGACGGGCAACCAAAGAAAAACAAGGGTGGTTCTGAGTTGCTCGCACATACACGTCGTCGCATACATCCACAAGTACCGAGTCTAGTACGTTGGATACATTTGTACACAAAATGGAAGGCAAAAGAAAATGTAGAAAAGCGAACCATTTACGTCATTGAGAAAAATCCCAAAATGTATTTAGATATTCCAAGACATTCTATGTTTATAATAAATATGTTTTGTGAAAAATGTATTTCAACAAGACTTGATGTATATCTCTTATACACTCTCTATTTATACACTTAAAAATACAGGTGTATAATATAGGTAAAAGTATAGCAAATATCTACACATCTCTCCGTCTGCTCGCGACTTGATCGCCGAGTGGCCGGTATTGTGACGTCGTTAGCTGTTCTCTCGCAGTGTTGACCTTTTTAAGGATCTTACATATTCAGAATTAAATATATCACTTATTATTAATCCTATTGACCTAATTTTTTTAAGATATAATTAGGTGGTTAAATACTATCAGAAAATGAAAGAAAAAGTTTAAAATTAAATATCACTGAATGGGCCTATTTAAGTGTGAACTCAAAATTTCATGTTGAAATTTCAAGATGAAAGTTGAAATTACTTCTTTTATACTTCAAATTTCAAATTCAAACTCAAAATTTTGATTTTAAACTTGAAATTTCAGGAAAATTAGTAAACAGAAAAAATAAAAAATTATAGCTATTCTATGCTTATTCATTATTTGTTCTATTTTATAAATATTATTTAATCAAAAGCCGGTCATAAAATTATTAGTTTTTAGAATTTATTTGCTTATCAGTATTGGAAAAATGAAAAAAGTTTATTATTTAACAAAATAAAAAAAATTAGAGTATATTAAATTTTGATACTCATTTTCCTGTGAAATAAATTCTTTAAGGAATAGGATGAAATATGTATTTTTTTAACTTTAAAACTAGCTTTATTGGTAGGGATTTTCAGCACTTTCTTTTACCTCCCTGAAATTTGACAGTATTTGACATTTCTGATTTTTGTTAATAAACGTTTAAATCCAGTTCAGTATGTGTATCAACCAAGTTTTAAAAACCTGTTCCAGAATCCGCCAAATTTTCTAATAATGGGCGATTTTAGAACTTATGTCACTCAAGAGGTCGTCGTGCCTCAGGAACCGGAACAAGACGAAGAGCCCATTAACGAAGGTAGTTTAATAGATACAACCGATGATTCTACGATAGAAAACCACAATCCTACAAACATTAGCCTCACTACGGCAGCTCATCAGGAAATCATCAACGAAAGGGAGTTTCTGAGGTCACAATGCGAGAAATTGAGGTTGGTTTGTAGTTTAAGACGTTTTTTCCCCCCCAGTAGCAAGACGATTACCATTTTTGACTTGTTTTCAATTTTTTTATCAAATCACTAATTTTCAATGAAAATTTATATTTAAACATTTGTATCATTGATTTTTTTAACATTTTGGTCAGGTGTTTCACCTGAAAATTTATCAGAAAAAACATCACGATACCTTTTTAATCATTCAAAGTTGTCATATTATTTTGACAAGTGTGGTTTATAATTTCTTTGTGAAGGCACGAAGTAAACGCTCTAATGGCGAAAAACGAAAGGGACGTGGTCAAATTACAAGACAAGATTAGTCACCTGGAGACTGACCTTGCCACCAAAGACAGCGAATTAGTTCAGGAAAGACAAGTCAAGGAGGACCTACTTAATCAGTCGTTTGCCGTTGCTCAATCGCAAGATTCCGAACGTAAGTCATTATACTTGCACTAATCGATGAAAATTTTTAATAGCAATCTTTCGCAGAAAAAGTTAAAAATGAAAAGTTCGACAAACTGAAGGACCTTTACGTAAAATTACGGGACGAGCATATACAGAAAATTAGGGAGGTGAGTGAGGATTATCGGGGACAGCGAGTATTGCTTATTTATGTTTTTGTTTGTGTAGAAAGCGGAAGTGGAGAAGAAGCTGGTTGGTGCCCTGAAAAGTTTAGAAAGGCTAAACGAAGTGGAGCAAGAGAGAGAAAGACTGGTTGTAGCGGAGAAACAGAAGAGCTCTGAACTCTCTAACTTGCAGAAAGATAAAGACTTATTTAATATGGAAACGGAGGTAAGAAACTTTGGGTTTGTATGGAAGAACGATATAACTTACGATTATGCTAGTTTTTGCAATGACTTTAATTTTGACTGAATAAGAATACGAAGTTATTTTGAGGTAATTGAAAAAAGAATAAATAGAAACTACAATATTTAGATAACAGGGAAATCCAAAATGATCTGATTCTGATTTTATCAAATCTTAATATAATGGAACTTATGTTGATTAGTTAGGTTAGGTTGGGTTACCTAACCTAATCTTTTCTAACCTAATTCTTGATAATAGTGGCTCAAATAATAGTCCAACCAAATTACAGGAGAAATTACAGTGGAGAAAAAAAATTGTTACCTGGACTTTTATAAGTGGAAATGGAAAAAAGGAAAAAGGACTTATAATAAACCTAAAGAAAATAAATGTGTGAGCAGGGGGGCGGAGGGTTGACTTTGGGGGATGAAAAGTTGTGAAAAATTGTATCAGTGGGATTTCTGGCGAAAGTTATGGATTGTACAAAAATCTACAACTTTTGCAGAGGTAATTTTTTAAGATAACCTCAAAATTTCCGAAAAAAATGCGAAAAACGGGCTTTTTCTGATTTTTCGATTTTTATTTCTCATTTGGGCAAAAATAATTAAATTTTCACGAAATTTGGTGAAAGTATACCTTTCTGTGTCTTAAATAACCACAAATTTTTTTAGATAAAAAATTCAAGAAGTTTCCGAGATATTAATTTTTTTCCAGTCTGAAACATTTTTTTTTAAAGAACAATTCTACTCAGAAAAATCATCGTACAGAGTTCTGCCGGTGATCATTTTTTTCGTTTTGACCTATACTTTTGACGAAATAAAAAAAATTTGTAATCACAGTTCAAAAACATGCTCAAAAATGCAATAAAATAAAAAATTACTTGGAATAATGAATTTTTCAATAATTGTTGATAATTTGTTTAAATTAAAAAAATTCAAAAACTGATTACACCATTCAATTCTACTGAAAAAAATACAAAAAAAAACTGTGTCTCATTGTTTGACCCAAAACTTTATTTTTGTACAGTATTGCTATAAACATCTAAATCGAATTACAAATGCACAAATGATAAATTATCTCTGGATGATTTGAGATTTCAGCAATACAAAGTATTAACTGCAAAGTCTACTGTTGACGCGAAACCCGAAAACCCGAAATTTTGCACAGTTTTTTTTCTGGCTTTATTTGAAAATAAATTTTAAAATAAATTGCATATTTACAATGCCACTTTTTTCGCTCTATACAATGGCGTCAACATTTTTGCAATCCGACGTTTCGTCTTCGAGGCGCCATCATCAGGTTAATTTTTTTAAATACGTCACTGCTATTTTTAAGAGAATAGTAATATCATCTATATCGGAATTAAAAATGACTAGATTTTGTCATAAAAATAGCAACAATGTATTTAAAAAAATTAACCTGATATGGCGTCTCAAAGACGAATAGTCGGATTGCAAAAATGTTGATGCCATTGGATAGTATGAAAAAAGTGGCACTGTAAATATGCAATTTATTTTAAAATTCGTTTTCAAATAAAGCCAGAAAAAAATAAACAATTTTGCAAAATTTCGTTTTTTTTTTTTTTTTTGATATCTCTGGAACTACCCAGAATTTTAAAACTTTCTAAACGGCATATTGTTAGGTATATCCCTAAGGCCACCCCCATATCTCTTACCGTTTCCTAGATCCTAATGCTATCTCATCCTTATCTTGGAAGTACACCAATCGATCCTACGGAAAAAAATTATTTATTTTATTATTTAATAACTTATGTTTATAGCAATACTATACAAAGTTTTGAGTCAAACAATGAAACAGTTTTTTTATTTTTTCCGTAAAATTGAATGGTGTAATCAGTTTTTGAATTTTTTTTAAATTTAAACAAATTGTTAACAATTACTGAAAAATTCTTTGTTGCAAGTAATTTTTTATTTTTTTTTGTATTTTTGAGCATGTTTTTGAATTGTGATTACAGATTTTTTTATTTCACCAAAAAGTATATGTCAAAACGTTAAAAATGATTACCGGTGGAACTCTGTACGATGATTATTCTAAGTAGAATTTGTCTTTGAAAAAAAGTGTTTCAGACCAGAAAAAATGAATATCTCAGAAACTTCTTGATTTTTTTATCTAAAAAAATTTGAGGTTATTTAAAACACAGAAAGGTATACTTTCACCAAGTTTCGTCAAAATTAAATTATTTTTGCGGAAATGAGAAATAAAAAACGAAAAATCTGAAGAAAACCTGTTTTTCGCATTTTTCTCAGAAATTTTGAGGTTATCTTAATAAGTGACGTCTACAAAAGTTGTAAATTTTTGCATGATCTACAACGTTTGTATTGGATACTTTTTTGTTTGACGTCAACTTTTGCCAGAAATTGGGATTTCTGGCAAGTTACAATTTTCCACAACTTTTCAACCCCCCAAATCAACCTTCCACCACCCCTATTTATTTTTTTTAAGTTTATTATTAGCCCTTTTACCATTTCCACTTATAAAAGTCCAGGTAACAATATTTTTTTTCTTCAAGTGTAATTTGGTTGGACTATAAGGCTGATGTAAACAATAAACCACGATAATAAGAGTATTATGGAAGCCACAGTAATACTTAATAAATTTTAGATTTCTTGGCAATATTGATTGTATTTTACACAAAAATGCCCAGTTTTTTTGGATAAATTGTGAACCACCTTGTTTATGTAGTCAGGGCCGGATTAAGGGGGGCATTTTTGCATTTTTTTTAATTTAGAATCAAACCAGAAAGTATTTTTTAGGTTTTGAAATTTTATATCGACAAATTGCTGCTATTTTTTTTTAAAGAAAAGGCTGTAGCCCCGAGCCTCATCATAGGTTAATCCGGCTCTGTATGTAGTCAGGTTTTAAGGTAATTGTATTACAGATTCTTAAAAAGAGCGTAGCCGATGCCTGCAGAGAAAGAGACTCTATTCAGATTGAGTTGATGAACATCGTGCAAGAAAAAGAAGAGCTGAAAAAAAGATCAGAGGAATTGTCGTATAAACTCCTAGACTTGGAACGACAACTTGACAACGGTACGTTTTTGTGTACTTTTTACATTTTTTTTTCAATTGTTTTTTATTTTCAGAACAAAAGGAAGTACAAAGACGCCTAAAAGAAATAGTATTAAGGTCCGTCGAGAACAGCGAAGACATCTTGAAACACGCCATTCACGAGGTCGACAACCCCGCCCTCACCGCTCTCATCTGCAGTCCCGATTACCTTAGGAGTCTGACGGACGGTTGTCTCGAATCGTTACAAGACAGCATGAAGATCACCAGCACGGATTACATTTTAATCATAACCACGGCTAGTAAAATAGCCCACAGGCACGCCACATACATTTTACAAGGAAGGGCCACCTGCAATACTAGTCCCGATATCACTTTCGGAGAAAGTCGGTAGTCCGTAAGGACAATCGGTAAAGTTTTCACACGTTTTTATTTTCAGAAATGGCGGAAGCTTGTAAAATTCTGGGGCAGGTCGTTTTGAAGCTGCTCTACTGTCTGAAGGAAAACCAAAGTACGGATGTTGCGGTGAAGGAAGCAACCGATAAGTTGGAGGAGGTCGCCTCGCTAGCCGATAGTATTAATATGTCTCTTCTCGGGGAGAAAGCCGAGACCTTGGCGGATTTGTTGGAGAGCGAGATGACGGCGATGGACAAGGCTATTGAGGAAGCTGCGAATCGTATACAGGTTAGGCGTTTACATTTTTTTGTACATATAAAATATTGTTATACAACCAGTCAAATTTAGGAATGGAAATACTAAATTTAAGAGAGCAAATTTCTTGAAATCCTGCCTTGTTTCGGTTTCCAACTGAGATGTCAGTGCTTGTCATAAGCGTACAAGTGGAAAAGATGCTCTATTACGATCACATTTTAGTTGTTTCAATAAATGTTGCTAAAAATGTAACAGTGCGGGGTGTTAGTGGCTAATCTGATAATCGGAGTAGTTTTAAACAACCAAACTTAACATATCAAGCATATTGTATGATAAACGATGTGTACAGGGTTCATTATAAAAGTAATGCGCATTTTCTGGGAAAAATAGATTTACTGATCGTACCGGTACAAATGCTTAAAATTCTTCAAAATACTCTCCCCCAGCATCAATACACTTGCGGAGACGTGTCTGCCATGCCTGGAAGGCACCCTCCTTAAATTCCTCGACGGGTGTTGCCCTTAGGAACGTTATAACATGCTTTTGTACGTTTTCCACGGACTCCCAATGCCTTCTCTCTTCAGTCATGGAAAGAAAAAAAAAAGTCACACGGAGGCAAGTCGGGTCTGTAAGAGGGCTGGGGGACCGCCGGGGTGTTGCTCCGGGCCAGGAAGTTGGTAACGTTGAAGGCCGTGTGGCTGGGGGCATTGTCATGGTGGAGTGTGACCGTGTTTTTGATGTCGGCCCTCACGCGCGCGACCTGGCGCATCTGGAATGTTTCGGTTGCATTCTTTCCCAACC
Source organism: Anoplophora glabripennis (assembly GCF_000390285.2). Classification (NCBI taxonomy): domain Eukaryota; kingdom Metazoa; phylum Arthropoda; class Insecta; order Coleoptera; family Cerambycidae; genus Anoplophora; species Anoplophora glabripennis. The sequence goes on from NW_019416736.1 coordinate 769,459, forward strand.
GCACACAAAACTTGTGTGTGTGTGTGTGTGTGTATCAATGTTTAAGCGCTCCAGTAGATTGAATGAGACCATCAAGTTTGATTAAAGTTTTAACATTTTTCTGTAAAATGCTAAGATTTGTCTGCGCACTTTATTTATTTTTAATACATCATTAAACATAACCTAGAAAATGGGTCTTAACGGTTTTCAAGAAATTGTTAAGCTAGCAGTCCGACTACAACAGCCGGTTCTACATATAGCTTAATGCAATTTAATAGAACCGCATATCTAGAGGACATCAGTGATAGCATTGGAGACAGTGACAGTATTAGCGACAACAGTAATTAGTGATTTTACTGATCTTTATAATGGTTGTTTTTATGTCTTATCGGTGGCACATCTCATTTTTCAGTAATAAAGTATATGCAGGTGGTACTACATCATCTTTTTCCATAAAGAATTGCTGAATGCATACTTCTTCAGTATAAATAAAAAAGAATACCTATCCATTTGTTTTATATTTAACAATTTTCGGAACCCTCTGAAATGATACGCCCATGGAATTGCATTCCCTGCATGTCTTACCTTACACACTGATCTACATGTTTGAGAATGATGCCTACTATTTGGGCACTTGAGGATAGTATTTTCATTTCTATCTTAAATATAAACTATGCGTATTACGATAAGAAATTAAAATATTGTTCACTTTTGAACTATTTGGATAACATAAAAAGTGTGTCCCTTTATAAATAAACAAAAAAGTTTATTTGTAGGACATGCTTACAAATTCAAGGGCAGCCGACTCGGGTATAAAGTTGGAAGTCAACGAGAAAATCTTGGATTCTTGTACAACCCTGATGCAAGCAATAAGGCTGCTGGTACAGAAATCTCGATTTTTGCAGGCAGAAATTGTTGGTCAAGGCCGGGTAAGTGACATATTTTTAGATGTGTTTATTTACTGTTGATCTGATTAGCAAATATTCGAAACAAAACTCCCACTTGAAACAATTAGTTTTAGAAGAATGCATACATATTTCTTCAAAAAATATATTTTTAAATTACTGTTACCATTTTTTCCATTAATCAGTATATTTTATGTCTGAATATTCAGTCTATTACCAAATTTTGAATATCTTATGCTAGACAGCAAGTTACATACAGTAAATTTTTTAATTTTGATATGTACTCGTGTGATATCACATTCATCACACAAAATCACACTTTTCCAAAATAATCACATAAAGAGCTGTTTTGTACTTTTAACATTATTGACATCTTTGACAATCCTAGAAATTGTCAAATTATTCCATCTTTTGTTATTATTTGCGAGAATTTAAACGAGTTATGAAAATTCAAAATTTTCATAATTAGTTAGCAAAAAATGCTGATTTTATTTAATTAAATTTTGTCAAAATTAGCATAATAATGTAACATGTTAGGGAAAATGATTTTACTAATGATTTCACTAATTATGTAAATTCACGCTAAACCTAATTAGTTACATAAAGAGCTATTCTGTAATTTTGACGTAGTGACATACTTTGTAGTCAAAGCAAGTATCACAATGTTCTACTTCTCGTTAACATGATTATGAAAACTGGGAGTTATGGGAATTTGTTAGAATTAACAAATATTAAAAAGTAATACTAAAGGAAATATGATTTTGTGCAACTTGTGCAGTACCGTCTCGCTTTGTTTGTCCACAAATATCACACTTATACAAAATCACACTAGTTACACATAATCACACTCATACGAAAATCACACTCATTACATAAAATCACACTTTTCAAAATCACAATGTCGCAGTTTCATTTTTCCAACCGCAGTTAGTTACATATCATTCATTATATTCTAGGGTACGGCCAGTGCGAAAGAATTTTATAAAAGAAACCACCAGTGGACAGACGGTTTCATATCTGCCGCTAAGGCCGTCGCAGTCGCCGCAAAGTTCCTGCTGTAAGTACACCGCTGGTTATTCCATCCTGATTTACCCTTTTCTTTGCCGTAAAAACAAGATAGGTCGTTCCCTTCTAATTTCTAGGAGTGTTTAATTTTTTTTTAAATAGGACAGCCGCCGATAAAGTCGTCACATCGAACGGAAAACTGGAACAGCTGGTAGTCGCCGCTCAAGAGATAGCTGCTTCCACGGCTCAATTAGTCGTAGCCAGTAGAGTGAAGGCGGACAGGAATAGCAATAATTTGCAGCAACTCACTCAGGCCTCCAAGGGTGTTACCACGGCCACGGGAACCGTCGTCGCTACCGTAAAGGATTGCGGTCAGTTAATCGATGAAGCGGGTAAGACTATTTGAAGTATTCTGTTTAATTCAGGAAACTTTTCTGTAAAGTTTTCTGGGAATGTTACTTAGTTAAAGAAATTAGGTTGATATTTGTTGGCAAATTTGAAATTTTGAATTTAGTTCAGAAAATGTTCTCGTATAATTTTCTATAATTATTGTTTTGTTAAAAAAATGTTCTCGTAAAGCATTCTATAAGGAAATTACTAGACACTAAAAAGTTTTCTCAAAGCTTTAAAATTACGCCTCGGAAAGTTTTCAAAAATGGGAAATTCCAAATATCGAAAGTGGTATTGAAACTAGTTTTATCTATTTTGCAGAAGAACTAGACGTGTCTAATTTGACGCTTCATCAAGCCAAGAGACTCGAAATGGATTCACAGGTGCGGGTGTTGGAGTTAGAGAAAGAGCTCGAACAGGAACGGTACCGCCTTGCCAAGCTCCGTAGGCACCATTACCAGCTGGCCGGCGAGAGCGAGGCCTGAAGTCGTTTGAAGTTAAAGAGTAATTAATTACCTTGTCATATCTATTTATTAACACTAGATGTAAGTATTCCAAAGATAGGTAACTTGTTGAGTATGGATAATGACCTTGAGAGTTGTTAGTGTTATATACAGAGTAGTTTATATACATTCATTTTACCATAATATATTTTATATGTTCGTATTACTTCGATTTGTAATGTACCATTTACAAGCGACATATTTAAAACATTAAATTATTATACTAAAAGAAATTTGGCTTTTTTTTCCCCTGTTCTCGGCATTTTGCCTTGCCTGGATGAACCCAAAATTGTATATGATAATTTTTCATTAAAAGTGTAGCACAAACTTGTACCAATCTGTTTGAAACAAATGCATGAAAATTCCTGAAAACTGTCGAAAATTGAATTTGAGAATTAAAGGTGGCACCCTACATATTTCGACTTACTGAACACACTGGGACGTCCATGGTTCAAATCCGGCTCGAAGGACCAAAAAATGTTTTGAAATGGACTGTATTTTTGTTCTTTTTTGTTTATTACTGGTTCATTGGCATATGATTCTAATTGTCGGCACGGAAAATAACAGAATATGAAACAAGAAAAAGCGATGTGTGGTTTTCCTATCTTTAAATAGGCTTCTTACACTATTTCTTACAAATTGGCACTTAATCGCAGGCTGATACCGGCCGGTTTTGTAATGGAAACACCAGAGTTTTTTAATAGCGGAACAGAAGAGAGCGTATGGTTTCAAAGAGAGCCACCATTCAAGTCCTTTATTTGGAGCCGTCGCCAGTAGAGGCGTTGAAAACCACAAATAATATAGAAATTAGAGAATCTTATATATATAAAAAAAAACTAAATAAAATAAGCACACGAAACAGTTTCTATCTAAGCGCTTCCGTTGCAAAAGAAATGAAGAATCTCGAAAACCGGAAGGTGTAGAGCAAGGGTCGGCAACTGGCGGACCGCGGTCCAGGTCCGGACCGCGGAAGGTAAAATACTGGACCGCCAAAAATGGTTTGAAAGTATAAATTACTCAAATAAATTATTTAAAAAGTGTTTTTTTACGTTTGAGTGCCAACCTTATCATTTTTTCTAGTATTTTACAATTGTGTGAGTGTTTTGAGTACTTAATGGTTAGTAAACAGTAGATTAAATTTGAGTTTAAATGAAAATTTGTAAGAAATATGAATTTTTTTCTGGACCTCGCTAAAAATTTTTAAAAGTATCCGGACCCCACCTAAAATTACTTGCCGACCCCTGGTGTAGAGGAACTGACTTCAGTTTTAGATTCAAAAGGGCTCACATAGTCTACAGAATTTTTTTCAGATTTTTCTGAGCTCTAGAAGTTTCTAAGAAAAATCGATGTCCACGAAAATTTCTGATAATTGTGGAAAAATTAAATTTGTGTTTTGAGGGCAGAATTGGAGTTATTTTTGCCCGCTGAGGCGGTTAGTCTATCTAAGTGCTTCCGTTGCGGAAAATAATGAATATCAAAAACCAGAAGAGCTAACATCAGTTTTAGAATCTAGATAGTCACATACTGATTGTTTAGGGCAGCGGTTCTCAAACTTTTTTGGCGATGGAACCCTTTTGGAAAACGAAATATTTGACGGAGCTCTAAAACAATCAAAAACTGCGCAAACGCTCAAGTCGGTCAGTGTTATATGGACCACCGGTAATAAAGTTTGTTTTCTTTATCGCTAGGCCAGTGAACCACTTATGCTGTACGTTTTACCGCATATATGGCTCAGCCTAGTAAAGTAGGTGAGACATAGTAATTTCAAAAAAAAATCTGGAAAATTTTTTATAGCCTAATTCATGGTAACCCCTATTTTATAAGTAAAATAACAGCCTTATGACAATTTAAACACTGTCTATGATGAAAAGTAAAATAACTTTTTATTATAATACTAAAAGTAAAATGTACATTTATATACATGTATTTCATTTCTTGGAAAAAAAAAATGTGATAGTAACACTTATAATTAATTTTATTTATGTAACACGTTGAAGCACTCTAGGCAATAATGAGGCTGATCATAGCAATCAGCGCAGTACGTAGACACTTTCTTCACATTGTTCTTATGTATTTCACCATTTGCTTTTTTCTGGTAACATCTTTTGCAGTATTTTTGGGTTTTTATTTATTTATTTAAATTATTTGCCCAACAGTGAACCACCAATTACAGGACAAAGTATATAATATATTATTTAACATGTGAGCATACAGAACAAAATGTAAAGAATAAATACAACAAACATACCGATAAGATAGTGTAACAACAAATGAAAAAGAAAATAAGAAGAAAGAAAAAGAAAAGCTGCAACTACTACCTATGTTAACAATCATGAACTGCTGACACTTCTAAAAGCTGTGTACAGATGTTGCAAGCTACAGTTGAATATATCACAAGAGTTAGAGATTAAGTTATAATTGCGTGACATAAGAGAAACAGGAGACTTCAATCCCACATTGGTATTATAAGCAGAAGTATAAAAAGTAAGTGGAGAGCGGCAAGCCGACCTAACTGTTAAGAAATTCAATTGACTTAGAATCTCGGGACAGTCTACTTTATTGTTTTTTTGTTTTTTGAGTCGAGTTTGAAACGTGTTATTAGTATTTTATAATCGCATCCACGAGCAGGATATACGCCATCGGAGCGAAATGCGAGGTATTTTAAAAACTTTTTTTGCACCGAATCAATTAAACTGGCTTGGTTAATATAAAAAACAATCCAAGCTTGAGAACAGTATTCCAGTTTGGGACGGATAAACGCGTAAAATAATGAAAACAACACAACATTATCACTGAATTCACGACCTTGTCTAATCACAAAGCCCAGCGTACTAAGTGTTGAGGACACCAGATATTGAATATGATTTGAAAAGGTAAAGTTACTATCGAAATAAATTCCCAAATCTTTTATGGTATCTGTACGCTCTAAGACGGTTTTGTGAGAAGGACCTTCTTTTTTCTCTAAATGATGTTCACACTTTCTGAGTTGCTTTTTAGGAACATGATTTTCTTCTTCATTCAATTCCATATTGTCCTGTAGCTCTGGAAAAATCATTTTCTCGTACACACTTTCCCGAAACTCTGTTATTGTCGTATTAGTTTAATTGATTCTTTTATATGAATAGTGCGCATTGACCATAGAGGTACCGAAAAGAACTTCCATAACAACTTTTCGATACCATTTTGTAGACTTCCTTAGTGCCGAATTGGACGGACTGATCAGGACCGCTCTGGTTCGGTGATACAAATGTTGGTACTGGGCCGCAGCGGTCCCTTGGGACCGACGTCATATCTTCTACAATTTAGCTATAAAAACCAACTAAAACTAGTTCGTACCAAATTTTTTAACATTTCAACTCAAAATCACCCTAAAAAAACGAAAAAAAAAATTAGCCGGGTGAACAAATGTATCAAGAAGCTGTTCGCCGTTAACGTGTTAAGCTCCTGGGTGAAATGTCGCACACTCGCGCCTTTATATTACGTATTCCACTATTAATCTTTTATAAGATTTTTTTTAACTTTATGTTGGAATATGTAGATAGATTTTATTTTACTCTGCAACCTTTAGTATTTTTTTTCTATTATTTTTGTGGACCCCCACAGAGTCTGTGCGGATCCCTAAGGCTCCGCGGAGCACACTTTGAGTATGGCTGGTCTAGGGTGTTTTTTCGATGTACTCAGATCATTTTCCGTCATAAACGGACTTGGTAGAAACCAGAATTGCAAATCATGACGTACCAAGATTTTTTTGTTTCATAAACAAATAAAAATACTTCGTGACTCTTACTAAATTTATTACACTATATCTACATGATAGTCATGTATGGGAAAATACAATACTTCATCAGTAATATAAAATAGAATATAAATATCAGTTATATGACTAGTACACAGCTAAAATAAAGTGCCTATTAAAAATCACTGCAATTAATTGGATAAAAAGTACAGATTTCTCAGTATATGTATATCACTTGTAGTATTTTCCTAATGCAAAATTAACCCAAACAGCTCACATATCATGTCAATATGGGTTGATTTTTGCTTCGTTTCTTAGAAAAAGTACGTACAAAGTAAATAAAATAGTGTAGTGTATATTTTAGCATCACAAAAAGGTATTGATAGCTCCATCAGACGCTTATGTATGGCATGGAACTGAAATAATTTAACACCCTGTATCTCGGAAATAAAGCAAGAACTGACTGATTCCTGACCTGGTTACTTGTGATACAAACTCTGTTTATTGGAAAAAGGAAAATATCTACAAATGATGACATTTTTCTACAAGACAGACTGTTTGTAGGATGTGGACCGAATTCACAAATTGAGCTTAAGATGTTTGTACATAGTTTAAAGGTAGCGCAGGACTCTAAAGCAGGTATCCGTACTTTAAAAAATTAATTGCAGTTCAATCGTTAAGACAGATTGGTTATAAGTCAATAATCATTACAAGGGAAGATAAAAAATTAGCACCATTATATACATACACATACAAAAGATTCGATGTAGATGACTATTTCAATATGAAAATATGGCAAATCAATTCCAAAAATATTCTGCAAAGTTTTCTTTTAGAGCGCCTGATTCATTTTTTGGTCCATCAACTCGACCTAGATGGGGTATTTCTAACAACATCTCAGAAACAACACATAGAAAGTGAAATGTTTTGTTGCCACTCCCACCATTTTATTTTCACCATAGTTTTGATAAAGTCGACTTAGATTTTGCTATACAGGGATAATTCCTAAGTTGGCTGGTATTTTTTAAGTGCAACGGCAGGAAGAAACATGAAATCTTGTCGAAGACCTAAGAAGAATACTCAAGAAATTGTATACACTAAGTTGAATTGAACCAAAAAAAAAATTTGGACGAGACCATTCCAACAGTTTAGTTTTGAACTCATGATAGATTTTCAGTAAAGCTATTTATGATTTTTTTCAAAATCATTTTCCGGGTCTTCTAGATGATATGCCTCTGTTTCTTCTTAGAAGTTCCTTTCCATAATAAGCGAGTAGGACCTGGAGCCTGTTGCATGGCCAGCCAGGTGACCTGATCTTAACCCTTGTGACTTTTTTTTCTTTGAAAAAGGGCATTTTAATGAGCTTTAATGCTCTAAAAAACCACTTAGAAATCACCCTGTATAAGCTATGAAACACATCCATGGAGGCTCTAATAAATATTATTCATCGCCAGAAGGTGGCACATTACTTACTAAATTATGGTGACACACAATAGATGGCGCGATAAAATTCGCAATACAGTCACTTACCATCGCTAAAGCGTTTGCTCTCTTCGTTGGAATTTCTGAGATGCTGCGCTTACCCCGGTTACAATGAGACGAACACTACTCTTAAAATTCTGCTATAACTCTGATACTATTTAAAATACTTGTGCCAAACAAACTGCTAGCCAAATCTATTGGGAGAAATTGGCACAGTTCACTGGAAACGATGAGACGACACTTTCTAAAAACTACAAAAATCCTTTACACCTACTCCTAGCATGGTGATTATACTTACAATAGGAAAATAGTTAGAATTACAAAATATTTCTTCCGTATAAGTGTATATGAAAAAATCTTGGAATATGTATAATGGGAATGAATAGAAAATTTCAAATTAGTCTCGCTTCCAATCACTCAGTCGATAATACAATTTAATGAAACTGAAGGTTAACGCCTTGCGGGCTTCCTTGAAATTTTCGAAACGGATCGATTCGGACCAATGATTTAGCTTTCGCGGTGGTTTACTTTTGGATGTCTCGCATTCAATATTAATTCTTACGAGTTCAAATTTAATGGTTGTGAAAACCCCCTAACTTGTATTTTACTTCTTTAAGTGATTTATATAGAGTTTCCAGATACTATAAGCAAAAATTTAAGTTGCTTTTACTTAAAAAAAGAATCGTACTAAACTCTATGACACTTTGTGGAAAAATTAATATTAACTTTTTAATTTAATTTGATCCATATTATTGTTAACAAACTGTATGTTTGTAACGAACAATGGATTTTGCCGCATGACAGGCATTTTTCGTGAGCTATGAAGCAGTTCTGTCTAATAAGCGTATTTTCGTTGAGATTTCTTCACGTTTTCCAAGGTGTGATTCAAACTATTATAGATAGCTTTATAGAGAAAAAAATTAATTTAAGGATTCAAAATAATTTTTTTTGTGTGTGTGTACTTTACGTTTCTGATGAGCTATACACATTCAAACGTGTTTCGTGGAAGGATCTGTGACGCAGAGTTAATAAGCTCCACCTATAAACCTGTTTTCACCTGGAAGTCAATATTATATTAATTAAAATATGTTTATTAAATTTGCTAGTCAAAGTAGAACTGGGTTCGTATCACAGGCAAAACAATATTTTTTAATTTTTTTCTCCGTAACATCAGTAAGGCAGCAGAGAGAGCCACAATTAAATGGAATGTCAAGCGAGTCAACAAAGACATGCACGAGCTTCTGCCTCAGAATGCTTTTCATGTTCACGTCACATTAGTATACTGTTGCCTTTGTCATCGTGCGAATGTTTTGAATATTTCGTTATAAATTGTACTAATTTGTTGCTTATTTTCTACGTAATTTATTTTATTACGCTTAACATAATGAGTACGCCTATGGCGCGCGACTCGGTTCTGACAGCCCTACTTGTCTGGCCTTTTACTGAAAAATTGTATATTCACTAACCAGATGCCTCGTGAAGCGAGACACTAGCCTAAAGCGTAGCAAGCATCCTAATTTTCTAGTAACCTTTTTATTTGCTTCTTGAAAGTTATGGGTGATTTACCGAGAAGCTAACGGGCGACCAAGTTCCTGACCACGTCAATTGTTTGCCAAACTTCAATTATCTCGAAACATACTGTTTAAAGATGGTTCCCAAAATATTCGCACAACTGGGAGAAAAGTTTCTTTACAAAATTCCAAAATATTCACAAATAAAAATTATTCAACATAAAATGGATAAAAACCGAGCATGGGACATTTGAACTACTTTCTGCCAATCTCTGGGAAATACAAGAAACCTCTCATAATGTTAAAATTCAGGGTGGGCCAAATTCAACATTTTTGAAGGGTTTCTCCAATTTGTTAAACGATAGAATAAAGTATTTTATATGTTTAAAAACTCAAAAATTATATAAGGTGTTGTTTTATTTAAAAAAAGGCGTTATGTGAAAAATGTAGCCTACAGCACTGGGAGAAAAGCTTTTTTATGAAAATTGAAAATAGTCGCAAATAAAAATTATTTAACATAAAATGGATAAAAATCGAGCATAGGACATTTGAACTACTTTTTGCCTATCTCTTTGGAAATACAAGAAATCCCTCATAATGTTGAAATACAGAGTGGGACAAATTCGCCACTTTTGAAGGGGGTATTTTACATGTTTACAATCTCGATATTGATTTGTTTCTTATGATGTCCTATAAATATTTTGTTTATGAAAACATTACATTTTTGTAAGTAGGTTTTTTTATACAGTTTTTTAGCGTAGAATCTAGTGGTGCATGCAATATTATTGTATAACTTTTTTTATATAGGACAACACCCTATATATTTTATTCCAAATTTTTTTCAAAAATTATTCTTTTTATAAAATTATCAATTAATCAAAATTGAAAAAAGTCTAAAACAAATCAAGATGTGATTTTTGCCATTCAACTTTTCTCGAAAACCAAGCCTGTTACATTTAAACCACTTCAAACCCGATTATCTCGAAACATACTGTTTTAAGATAGTTCCCAAAATATTCGCACAACGCCTCGACTGATTACTTTCAAAATTTGACACAACAATACTATTATCATTTTATCAAGCGAGAAAGGTCGAAAATTAAGGTTGCAAAATGAATGGTAAATTCAATTAGCTGCCACCCGTGAAAACTATTTTTTTTTTTAAATCCTCTGTCGTGAAGGGCACCAATACATTACACTTTGAGAATTTTGTAACTTTTTTTGCCGAGCATGAGAGCAGCGCTCACAGTTGAAATGTTTTCATAAAGAAACTTGTCAGCATACCTCAACATGTATACTTTCGAATAAAACAAACTTGGATAAAATCGAACAGATAATTTTGATAAAATATTGGTAATACACTCTCGGTCACCTAAAAACAGTAAAAAATTAGTCGGCCGCTGACTGTCATGTGCACCCTCATCAAATGTCCTGAATTTGATAAAAAAAACCACCTCACTGGAAAAGAAGTTATGACATTTTAAAAATAATAAAAATTTAAAGGTTACCTACCCACATAACCCTTAAATTATATTTTTAATATTAGGTTTACGAAAGTGTCATGAGAACTTCAAATCACATCTAAAATGTTTTGCTCATAATTTTTAAACACCCTGTATAAAATTTTATAAAGTAAAACCGTCCACAATCGACCCATTTCAGAATTTCTCCCGAATGCCGCAAGACAACAACGAAACTCGCCAATTCAATGAATTGAAATGATTCCGTGTAAGACATGATACGTAACGTTAAAATCACAACGACTTAATACTACCACAAACAAGGTATCCAAAAAATCCCTTAAATTAACTTAACCTTAAGCGTCGCAGTTTCTCTCAACGGGCGCGCCGTTCTCCTTGTATATCCTGGGAAGGGAATAGTTCTCCGGAGGGGTGACTATGTCCGACGTAGCGTTCTCCCTACGCTTGGGCCGCTCTAAACTACTACCTAGATCTAAGCTCGAATTCAGACTGCCGGCAGCCAAGCTCAATTTCGGGGGGATGGGTGGGGGGTTCTCGATCTTGGGACTGTCTTCGTGGGGACTGTTGTTGATGTTCATCTCCGTCTGGTGGGCGCGGAGGTCGAATTCCTCGTAGCAAGTGTTGTTGAAGTTGTTCAAATGATTCTCCGTCATGCTTATGCCTGAGTCGCGCAGATCGTGGCTGTCGACTTGCGTCGTTAGATTGTTTGTAGATGTGGTGATGTTAACTTCGGAGGTAGAATCGTCCAGGGCGAGGTATTCCATGCTGCAGATGGAGGGGGTCGATTTCTTCTGACTCCGCTTCGGGATGTTCGGGGGAGTTTCGTTTGGAAGACTTTGGACTCTCTTGTCTGGGGCTGAAACAGATGAAATTGTTCAATAGATGAAGCAATGGTTATTCGGAAATGTATCTTGAATTTTCCAAGGATATAAATTATACGTACTGGCAGAGAGCAACCTACTAATCTGTAATCTATTCTAATGGCATACTGATGAGAACAAGTTCAAAACCAATAAGTGTTTGTGATTCTGCTGACGAATGATTTTGGTTGTTTTCTAGATATTGTCGTAAATTATTTACTTGTCGTTTTATTATTTTCTTTATATACACGCAGATTTTAAAAAATCAAAAATTATGTAAGGTGTTTGATTAGAAAAAAAAGGAGTAGAGTACACAACTGGGAGAAAAGTTTTTTTACAAAATTCCAAAATATTTACAAATAAAAATTATTCAACATAAAGTGGATAAAAACTGAGCATGGGACATTTGAACTACTTTCTGCCTATATCTTTGGGAAATACAAGAAACTTCTCATAATGTCGAAATTCAGGGTGGACCAAATTCGACATTTTTGAAGAATTTCTCCAATTTGTTAAACGATAGAAAAAAGTATTTTACATGTTTAAAAAATTAAGAATTATATAAGGTGTTTTATTTAAAAAAAAGGAGTTATGACAAAAATGTAGCCTACACCACTGGGAGAAAAGCTTTTTTATAAAAATTCAAAATATTCACAAATAAAAATAATTCAACATAAAATGGATAAAAACTGAGCATGGGACATTTGAACTACTTTCTGTCTATATCTTTGGGAAATACAAGAAACTTCTCAAAATGTCGAAATTCAGGGTGGAACAAATTCAACATTTTTGAAGGGTTTCTACAATTTGTTAGTTTGTTAGAAGATTGACAAAATTATTTTAAATGTTTAAAAAATCAAAAATTATATGTACAAGGCGTTTTATTTAAAAAAAGGAGTTATGAGAAAAATGTAGCCTATACCACTGGAAGAAAAGATTTTTTACAAAAATTTAAAATATTCACAAATAAAAATTATTCAACATAAAATGGATAAAACGAGCATGGGACATTTGAACTACTTCTTGCCTTATCTCTTTGGGGATACAAGAATCCTCTCACAATTTCGAAATACAGGGTGGGACAAATTCGGCACTTTTGAAGGGGGTTTTTTTACATGTTTAAAATCTTGATATTGATTTGTTTGTTATGATATCTAAAACTTTTTGGTTTATGAAAACATTACATTTTTGTAAGTAGGTTTTTTTATACAGTTTTTTAGCGTAGAATCTAGTGGTGCATGCAATATTATTGTATAACTTCTGTTTTTTCAGTTAGTACACATATATTTTTATATAAGACAACACCCTATACCTTTTATTTCAAATTTTTTTCAAAAATTCAACTTTTCTCGAAAATTGAGCCTGCGTCATCTAAACCGCTTTTTTTATATCTTCTCGAGACATAAAAGACACCCCAACCAACTCTGATAAATTTGGCTCACCGTGTACATATCAAACTAATTTAATCACACAAAACTTACTGTGTGACCTTGGAGGAAGCGGCGGCGCCTCCAAGCAGTCAGATTCTGGCCAGGAATTCCTCAACGGGGAGGTGCCGTCCGTGGGAGTCATCGACATGGCGTGCCTCAGAAGCCTGGGTGATGGCGGTTTCGTAAGGGATCTTTCTCTGGAATGGGTCGGTTTTGGTGGTAGCGGTATATCACAAGGATCAGAATCTCTGTAAACTTGTCCGATGTAGTATTTATTTAAAGTTACTTTTAGAATCACGTACCTCGATTTCATAGACGGCAAACTTGAACTGTTGTATTCCAATGGACCCCTGGTGGGGGTCCTTAAGTCGGAGTAACTGGTGGTGTTGAAGCCCTGAGAACGCGGTCTGGACTCTCTTTGAGGTATCGGAGGCGCGGCGTTAGTTATCGGCATCGGGAGTGTTAGGTTCTCTCTGCTAAGGATTGGTCGGTCGTTTTCCTGAAATTAGATGAAAATATGAGGTTAAACAATTCGTCAATGGTCATTATTTGAAACTTTTTTTTTTAGGAAGATTAGGCTGAAATGACTGATAAAATCTTTAGATCCTATTTTTGATCAAATTTAAATAGATATGGTAGCTTTAAAAAAATCAATTAACATTTTTGGGACAGAATTCATTGTTATTTTTAGGTATTTATTGTTAAGACAGGTCGAAATCTCAAAAACGGTTTGTTGTATCGATAAACAAATATCTCTTTTTTTTTTCCTTTAAAAAAGTACAAAAGTCTTAAAAATGAAGATAAAAATTTTAAAAGTGCACCCGTAAACGTTTTGGGGCTTGAGCCCCCAAAGTAGCTGTAGACAAACTGAAGTAGTTTAATAAAAACATACAATAGACATATAAGCTTTTACCCAAAAATTATCCAAATTTAACGAGAAATAAAAAAGTTCCAACAAACCAATCCGCACCCTTCTAAGTCGAGAAATAAAAAAGTTCCAATGAAAAATCAATTTTCAACACTCAACAACAAAAGCTAATAAATCTACAGAGTGAGCCCAAATAAAAAAGTAATTACATAACCTCCTAAATAACTTTTTAAAGGTAAGAAAATACTGATCTATCAAGGAAGGATGACATACAATTTAAAATTCAAGACAAATAAACGAGACACCCTACATAAAATTGAAATCCTTTATAAAATATTTACATTTCTCTGTTCAAACAAAGATGTGTGATATCATATCTTTTATCATCCACAACAAAGATAGACATGAACCATTTTTTATGCGGAGATAAATTTGGCGAGAAATATATTTCAGTCCTACAGGTGTTTCGTACAAGTAAACTTAGTATTAATAATGAAAATCTAGGTTATCAGTAAAGAGAAAGGTAAATACTTTTAAACAAAAAAAAAATCTAATAGGTATCTCCGATATCTCAGTTTTAAAATATAAAGAATGTAAGTTGTTTTATGTTTTGATTTTTTAATATTAAATTTCTCTGAAATAATCCAAAAATATACATACTGCATCAAAATTAACACACCACCAGAAATGTGATGCAATTTGAAAGTTGCTTTTCGTTCAGGTTTCAGTAATAACATTGCCATTAAAAAAAATAATAATAATAATTTCGATTCCAGCATATACAGGGTGATTTTTTTTCTCCGAGACTTGAAATACTGATTTGTTTATTGACTCGCACCATTATCTCTATTATTAACCGAGATGCACAGTTGAACTAAAGTACATCAGTTTATTGCAAAAATTTAATAACAGATCTTCATTACAGATTTCCCTGAGCATTTTTTCAATGTCAAAAAAATTTGGAGATTTGAGAACAATTTATTTATATTTCCACTTTTATTTTGTGAATTTTGCTATTTTTTTCACCATGGAAGTTGTATACGAGGACCTAAAAATCATCTTCTTAAAAATAATGCACTTTAATTTTACCAGCCGCCACTGTCAAGAAGTGAATACATTTCAGATAAATGTTTTAATAACGTTTTCATCGTTCTTCAGAAAGCTACTGGTTATAAATGTAAAAAAATATAAACACAAGGTCATCCTATCAAAGCGGACGTTTCATAGACAAGTAATCATGCTTTTAGTAAGACAATGATAGAACAAGAAAATCCATCAGAACTATAAAAATGTTGAAATACAAGGATTGCTTTAATTATTCGCAATGAAAGATCACGGAAAACATGAGCACCATGCACCTCTCTTGTTTTGTCGAGGATTTTGTAAAAAATATTCAATAATTGTGATTAATTCATGTGTTAATAGTTTCCTAAAAGCATTCTGCAGGGTGTGATTATGTTTATAGTACCGTACGAGATTTTCTGTATATCTACCAGGCGTGTAAATTTCAGGAAACGTAATGATAAACATAAAAGGTAAAAATATGCTTTTTTCCATATTCTGAATGCATTGTCAGCTTGTACACTGTCTTATACCCTAGAAAAACTTGTATAACTGGTGCATTGAAGAGATTTGTGTCTAACTTGCTTAGATTTTCTAACACCCTCGTCAAAAGATATAAAATATATAAACATTCAATGTAAATTTTGCATAAAAATGCCCCCTTAAAACAGTTCTTAGGAAGCAATTTTACAGAATACCAACAATATTCTTTATTGCTTTAAAAATTTACCTCCGTTTCGTGTTTTGTTAGTGACATTTGAAGATTAGGAAAATAAAAGCACAAATACTTACTGATATAATTAAATATAATATAACACAATACATGCAATTAAAATTTAAAATTAAATTGATAAAATGACTAGAAAAAACAAAATTCTTTGATCTACATCCAACCGCAATCATACAATAAGCTGTGCTACCAAACAAGTCAAATAAATATTTTGTTAGTAAAGCATAAAAATTAAAACAATTTGTTTAATAATTCATGCTAATTACTCAAGCGTGAGATTGTTAAAACGTGCAATTTTAAAGATTCGGTTAATTTTACACTTCATGCAATATAAATCTCTCCCATCTTTTATCAATAACGATCATCACCAAATGGCACTTTAAAAAAAATTATTATTCAGTCCAAGTAAAAAATGGAAGGATTTTTAGCCTCCGCGACACATTCCTGTGTCTCTTTATTAAACCTGAAAGTTACTTCGACTAAGGCGTTATTTTTTGAGGAAAGTCTAGAAAGCAGTAATTCTTTAAGTACCGTCGGTTTGGTGTAGATGTTGTCGTAGTCAGCCGAGTGGTGCTCGACGAGGTGGCCGTAGTTTCCGCTGGAACCCGAGGAACGGTTGCTGCCGTTTTCCATCATCAGACGCTTGTCGGTTGGCAGTGGCGGCAGAGGAGTACTGGTTGAGAAAGGAATACAAAATAACAAAAAAAAGAACGAAAAAATTATAAGAAATACCAAAGAAAATTAATTTACAAACACACTTACTTAACGATACTGTTGGCATTTTGGTTATTCAAAGTACCCAAGCTTTCTTTTAGTTGCACAAACCTCTCTAAAAGTCTTTGGTGTAAGGGTTGTACGCTTGGGGGTGCCAATTTTCCATGTAGGTACAGGCCTTCTTCTATTACCTTAATAAGAGAGAAATATTTTTAGTTTTCCGATTGTTTGAAAAACCAAACATAAAAATTAATTTCAATAAAATGACGATTTGTTTTATAATTATTAAATCTGAGGGTTGCTTTCAGTGTGCAGCAAAATAAAACTCTCTCTCAACGAAAAAAATAAAAGTATTTTTATTGAAAACAACGTTAGTGAAAGAGAATAAGTGTTGTCGAGGCGAGCGTTTGCTGAACGAGTCTTGGTATGGAGTCGCTCGCATGTATTAGTATCTGGTCCTTGATGCCAATCAGCCATGGACCTTTTCTGGAACCCTGGTGCATTCCGCATTGTTCTTTGTCCTTGCAACTGTTAGACTGGTCCGGGCAGCGTCAGGCTGGCGCTCTTGACGTAATACTTAAAATGGGTCACTTGCGAACATGTGTATCCACAAATCATATTACAGTAATCTTGGGAACCTTTCCTTAGTTTTTTTGTTTGTTTTCTTACACAACTGTGCCAAAAAAAAGAGTAGATTGGGAGAAGCCGATAAGGATACAGTTTATTTGTACCACTGTGTACACAAAAATACTGTTTGCCTGCTTAAAAATCCAATGCTTAGCGATAAAAATTTTTTAAGAATACTACAACGCATTCTCTTCCCTAAGTTTCACCAGTCGTCCAACAAAATAAACACATAAACCAGGTTTGCACTTAATGAAACCATATACACTTACCCTAGTAGCATTTATTATTAGCTCCTTCAAAGTCTCCGCGTAGACTTTATGTTCGGGATACAGTTTGGCGAACTCCTTGGTGAAAAACGCCTGCTGGTATTTGCTGATGCCCCCCTGGACGTTGGCGTCTATAATTCCCTGCAGCCTCATGGTGAACGGGTTCAAATTTCTCTTGGAATCGAGGGAATGGATGGTGATGAGTTGCCTCAGTTCGTTCTCCACGTTACGCATCGTTTCGCAGGCGAACTGCACGGGAGGAATCTCTTCCGTTTGACGGTTAACCACCTCGAACCACCTTAAGATGCCCGGCAGGGGGCTGGCTATTTCCATAAGCATCCTTTCGATCCATAAAGTCTAGTGATGGATTAAAGATCAAAATGTCTATACAGTACTGTACTATACAAAAAATTCAGATTACTTGTGTTTCTAAAGATTATATCCATATAAATACTACCATCATTCAAAGTTTTATCCTGTGTAGATAAAAAAAAACATCTATACCTAAGTCATTTAGTGCGTTTACAAGAAATAAATAGTTCGTATGAAACTTTGTCACGTTCAAAATCGAAGCTAAAACTGTTTTCTTTTAAGAATGAGAATATTTTACTACTTTGAATATCGTTGAATATTCTTTGTAATGTTTTTAAGGATGCGTAGCTTAAGTGAACAATTCTGTAACAGAGCTCTTGTCAGTTAATGTATACGCCCAGTTCAAGACTGCGCGCGCTGGCAAACGGCGCACAAACATAGCCGCACTGGGCAATGGGCCATAAATTTTATTTGTTGACAAATAGCCTATCAGTATATTGCAAATTTTCATATATTTATTTTATTTTACTGTTGATTATTTCTATTTAATAACTTTTCTAACCTAACTAACAACCTTTCCTCATCCTTTCCTGACAAGGATATGTTCATACCTTCCCGTTCGTTCTTGCCGAGCAGTAATATATTTTAATGAAAATGTAAATGTTTTTTGATATGTCATAATCAAAATTTGCCGTCAATAAAATTGTTTGAGGACATAAATTATATGTTACTCACCTTGATCTCATTATCTTTATCGATGATGCCTTTGTGTACTGGACGGTCGCACTGGAACCTTCTCACGTCGTTGTAATGGTAAAACCTAGATATTTTCTCGGGAATGTCATTGGCTAAAGTTATGGGATTCGGTTCCGGAATGGGCTTCACGTTGCATATTTGGATATCTAAAATCGGTCAAGAAAAAAGTGGAAGTACTCTAAAGACTAGCAAATCGACTATGAAAAAAGGATACATTGGCCGTCCGAATTGATAATGGTATCGTCCGGCGGAGTATTCTTCATAAGTATTTGAGCAGACGGAAATTCAGTTTGCAATCGTTGCGTAAAGGCACCGATTCTCTCGTATTCCAGGCCTCTATATACAAATTGTTTATTCTGTGGAATGGAATAAAAACGTTCAACATCGGGAGGAATTTATAATGTGTGATTAGTACTCACCCTTACAAATAATGGGAAACTTAAGCCGTAGAATCCGACACGAAAGTACTCTGGCTCTGGACGGAGTTGCGTTAAAATGTTATCGTAGAAGTTGGCCTGGTATTTTAAGATATCACTGAGGAGTTTGTAGTCAAAGAATATGGCTTCGTAGAGGTTCGCCAGCTCTTTGAGCAGCGGTATCCCCTTTTCCCAACACTAAAAGTAACGTAGTTAAGTAATATGCTGGAATTTGTGGCTAAATGGGAATTGAAGAAAACACAAAATTTTTTGAATGTCGAAGTTTCATCGCTTTATTGAGGCATCATTAGGGCATTTGATTATAAATATTTAATATCATTGTTTTTTTATATAAACTTTTTTATATTTTCATTTTTTTAAATTTTTTATTTAAGAATTTTAAGATGTCTCGACAAAAAGACAAAATGTCAACATTCAGAATACTAACCTGACACAACAACATTCAGAATACTAACCTGACACAAATTTTTCAAAAATCAAATAAATATATGCGTTATAATTCGATTTTTAAATTGCACTTAAATTTTTGGCTGCACCGTCACTGGGCAGCGCCAAATATTAAAAAATTTGTCAGTTTAAAAAAAATCTATATTTTTAGTCATGATTAACTAATATTGGAATGTGGATAGGCATATGTAACTAATTGCAAGAAAACTAATTAATGTTAAATAAAAATACTTATTAATTTGATAGATTTGAGATATTTTTAAAATCATTTTATCAAGTTTTTAATAAAAGTATTGACAATGACAGTTTAGGTGAACTATATAATATGAATCCACTTGATGTGATATGACAACGGGCTCTTATTATGTCTTTAGGTTGGTAACGCCAACTACAATATACTGGACTCTATCGCGTCGAAAACCAAAGTTAATATTTATCTGTACTGTATTTAATATTGGAACTACTTATGTCAATCGGAATCATGGAAACGAATGCATATTTGTCTGTATGCAGGAAAAGTAGTTCTAATGTACCAACCTCTACAGACTACGTTATCCGAAGCAGAGAAACGATAATTTGAAATGAAAAATTGATTGTATACAACTTTTCTGGTATAAAACAATGGCAAATAAAGGAAACTAAATATGTGTTAAATATTTTGGAAAAATAATAAATATAAGAAAATTATGATGGTGTAAAAGTGATGCTTTACCTTTCCCTTATCGAAATAGTCGATAATCTGCCTATATAACATCTCCTTAACCTGGCACTCAGTATGGTTGGGATAATTGGGATCCGTAACTTGATTACTGTTCCACGCCAACTGGTCGGCGTACAATTTCAGGGTAAAAGCTGCCTCGGTGTAATTCTCGGCGGATAAATGTAAATCGTGCAATTTGTAAATGTACCTCAAGTACATTTCCTTTCTATTAAATTCGTTCTTGTAAAAGTTCTAGAAGAGAAAATAGAAAATTTAAAAAAATTGTGTTTGAAAATTCGGATGTTATTACCAATAAATTAAAAGTGCAGGACATCCTTTTGTCTCGGTTTTCATCGCCTTGGATCACGTTGCGATAGTCGAGTAGTCTTTCTAACAAGCGAGTTATTGAGCTTATGAAAGCGGCGCCGCTTTCTTTCCAGGTTGGGTCTTCCGACTGGACTCTGTCTAATAAGCTACAAAATAAAATTTAACCTTGAAGATATAAAAAAAAATTCAGTCCAAAATATTAAAATCGTATGAGGCATAAGGACTTTCACCGATCGTAGAAAATTATTTGGAGGAAGAGAGACGGGACAAATTGAATTATTGTCCGAGATTAGAAATTCTTAACGTTTGCGATGTTTATAATCATTGCACAATTGAATTTATTAAAAAGCATTAATAATAAATGCCTACTACATATTCATAGAGTAGGCACTGTGACATGTGTATCATTAAAATTGAAGCATTAAAATAGGTGACAATTCTGAAAACGACGTAGACATACTGGAATAAGCTTCGAATGTACGAAGGTTCAGGTTTCTTTCGTGATAAATTGAGAGAATATTTTGAAATGAAGAAATTGACGCACCGGGAAAAATACAAATAATAACGAAAAATCTTTGTTAAATGTTAAACCAATTAATTAAAATGTCAAATTTATAGTTAACAAATAGTAAACAAAATTTAAAGCATTGAAAATAGACCTTGGAACGATCGCCTAAAATTAAGTCATAAAAATTGTAATTCTGAGCAATATTTTAAAAGAAAAAAAAATGAAATGAGAAATGATATAAAATTGATTCATTCAATAAATTATTATAGGCTACATAACCAGCAATTTTGTTTAAAACAGTAATTTTATTTACTTCCCATCAGTGGCGGCTCGGCACCGTTTCACCTAAAATTTCCATTTGGTTGTGCAATTTATTTTTAATTTTATATAAATTTTATAATTTTCGTATAATTCTATATTGAAAATGTATTGTGTTTGTTTGTTTAATATGCATAAATAAACATAATAGTTGTGTGGTGAACGTCTTCTAAAAAACATTGCCTTCGTTGAACGCAAACATTAACCTCGTACCATACAACGTATAAGCAAGTGACGCGGATCGAAATCAGTCTGTATTCCGCTTCTCTTCCTAGAATGGTTTACAGCGGCCAACACGGGAGTAAACTACGGTGTGGGGGGACGAGTGACGCAGCAATTGAAGCAGCAACGCCCATCGCCTGCGTTTAACAGTTTATATGATACGCGTCGCC
Source organism: Anoplophora glabripennis (assembly GCF_000390285.2). Lineage (NCBI taxonomy): Eukaryota > Metazoa > Arthropoda > Insecta > Coleoptera > Cerambycidae > Anoplophora > Anoplophora glabripennis. The sequence goes on from NW_019416736.1 coordinate 791,205, forward strand.
CAGTGCACGGTTCTTTGTTAATATTTGTTTTGTATAATAATTGCAGAAATGTTTCCTATGTATGATACAGTATGTATTTTATTGGAAATGCCATTTTCCAGATGGAAAATTGAGGACAAAAAGGATTTTTTAAATTGCGAGAGACCTATGCCTTATTCTGTCGATATGGAAAAAAGGGGACGTCAAAAAACAATTTATACATTCGGAAGTTTCGAAGTGAATGGTATTCGGAGTATAAGAGTGGTTGTGTGGAAGTGTTTATTTAACTAAACTTTTTTGGTATGCCGTGTTTAATTGTGGATGTAAAGTCAGGGGTGTGGAATAAGGCAGGACTTAACAATCTGGGAACGTTACGTGAGGCTGTCATAACCACGAAGCTTCTTTGGAACATACATATATGGTGTGCGATAATGTTCGCAAAAGTCTACAAGCCGAACTAATATTTCTATTTTTTTATAAATTCTAAATGAAAATCCTTCTCGCAAACGTCAGTTTTCCGGCAATATTGCAAATGCAACTAACATGCAACATTTAGAGCTATTTGACCTTGAAAATTTTCGCCTGCGCCGCTTTTTTTTCTTTTTAGTCAATCAATAAATATGCTTTACTTATTCTCAATGTCACGAACCACCACTGCTTCACATTGGCAATTAAATTTCCATAAAATTAAATTTTTTGAAAAACAATATCAAGATTACATTTAAACACAACATTCTATTTTACCAGCTGGTGATTGGTGTAATTTTTCATGAGATTATTTTTAATCAATCGGCGATCGCATAATCTCGAGCATGACGTAACAGTTTGTCATTGTTCATTGTAAACGAATCATTAATACTGGTGACGCCAAGATTTAGGGATATTTCGTTACCAGTACCACCCCTGCAATGTTGGTTGCCTAATCTCGGTAATTCATGTAACTTGTAATCATTTATGAAGGCTCGACCTTATAGAACAATAATTATATGGAAATGAACTTTTCTAATTGTGGTGAAATATAATCTAGAAAGTATTTAAACATCACATTTCCATTTTTTCCTAATGTCTACAGTCACAAAGTATTGTTTTGCACATACTGGCAGAGAGTGACCTACTAATCTGTAGGTAATATAAAAGTATAATCTGTGTCGCACTAGACATAACAAATTTTTAAACTAATGAACTTGTGGTAAACAATTGCTCTGCTGATTGAAGCCCTGTTCAGCATTGAATTACACCAGCAGTATCCAGAAAACCAATGCACAGGGCTTTAGTCTGCAGAGTAGTTGTTTCCTACAATATTATTAGTTAAGAACTGTCTCAATTTTGGAAAATACTTACACAGCACTAAGATGTTCCCTTTGGAAGCAAGAAACAAACAATTTTATTTTATTACACTCAATCGATTCAATTTTATTAATAAAACACTTAAAACGGAAAAAATTATTATAAAAAATGATGTACTTACATCGTATTGAATAATCTTCTGTACTCGTCATCACCCTTGTTCTCCGATATTAAAATGTCTAACTTGTCGATAAGCTCACACTCGACTTGCTTGAAATTCCCTCTCGCCCTCTGCTCGCATTCCATCATGTCAAAAAATATGTGCAACGTAGCCTTTCTCAGTTCGATCTCGGGAACTAAAGTAACCTCGAGGAAAGGACCGACCATCGACGGAATGAAATTCAACTTGCATTCACCTAAAATAATATTTGTCAACAGTATAACATCAACTTCATCACAAATTTTTCCTACCCAGTTGCGACCACATAGACAAAATTTGAAAACCCATCAGAACTCTCATATCACCGTATTTCTCAATTATTTTCTCCCGTTTCACGTCAGAAAACTGTTCTAGCTGCAAAGATTCTTGTGTCAAATAGTCCACCGACAAATTAAAATAATTCGTCCAAAGCTAAAATAAATAAAAATTAGTACGAGAAGAGAAAAACAGTACCGACTCACTTCTTTATCGAAATATCCTGCGCGGCTGTCTAAAAACTTAAAAGCGAGTGGTTGAGCAAATTCCTGTAGAGCCTTTAGGATAACGTTGTTTGTTAGCATTTTTATAACGAGCCAGTCCGGCGGGAATACTTCCATCCTAACCAAGTTACGGAACACCAAGAAGGCCCTAAGTAGGAAATCCTTCAGGGGTTTCCTGTCCTGGTGCGGTCCCATCAGAACTTCCCACAGTCTCTTGTAGTGAAATTCGTCAAGTAGTTGTAATATCCCAATCAGACAAGCTACCAAACAACCCTAAAATAAAACCAGTGACGCAAATAAACACGAACTATGAGAATGTTATCGCTTACAAAAACTTTGACGTCTTTATCGATGATAGTAAGAATTGTCTGTATCAACACTTCTAAGATGGAGACGCACAAAGTGTCAACGTCGTGGTGGATACAGTTGTTTATTTTTCCCTGTTCGTCGGTCAGTTTCCTTTGTTTAAAAAGAAACAATAGAATTTCTCCTAATATATCTGTACAGAGCTTCAATTCATCCCGTCGTGTCAAATGGTACCTCAAGTGTTTACAAGCTGTGACTAACAGTATATTCCTCGATTCTAAAAAAAATGCATGAAACTTTACGTTTCACCAAAACAAAATTTCGTTTACCATCGTCTTGAAACAGTTTACTGGTCACCATATTTTTTATGCAAGATAGCTTTGCCTGTACTAATAAAGACGGTAATTCCCTGGGCAATGAATCCAGCATCGATGCTGCCAGTTTGGTAACTTCGATTGTCGGTAGGACTTCGATCAACTGATCGTAAACAGCGCTTATGGTTAAAAGTAAAGCAACCTAGAATTTAAACATGTGTTATCATGAGAAAACCAACCATAAACCCTCTAAAAATAGTGAATTGAATGACCTTTGAGTGCCTACGGTTCACCTTAGTAAGATTTTAAAATAGGCAGATTCATTGTTTAAACAATGATCTTGTTGTTTTAAACGGATACTTTTTGGGAAATATTATTTCTTTTAGCCTAAACTAACGACTAAACCAAGTTTCAATCTGAAACGAATTTTTTTACAATTTTTTTTTCATTTACTGGGCTATTTGTGATATTACTTTAAAGTAAAAATATTTTAAAAGAATTTTTTAAAAATTAATAAATTTGTAGTTTTATAAAACGTACATAATTAGAAACAAATAAAAACCTGATACGATTTGAAATATTTTTCAAATCATTTCAAGTTCTTCATAAAAGTGTTTGTTACTTTTAAAAGCACTATTTAGTTTGTGATTCTTAATATCAATGGCTTCCAATACTAACCTAATTTAGGTAAACTGCATAATACCAATACACCTGATGTGATATGACAACAGGGCTCTAATGTGGCAAAAAACCAACAGCCAACGTAAAATCGGCAAAAACAAAGTACGGCTGAATACGTTACCCCTCCATTTTGTTATTTTTATTATAGTGTCCAGTTTATTGGTTTATGAGGAGTTTGTAATACTTTAGTTTGTATAGTGCGGTATTTTGTTTTATTAAATTTATAAGTGTATAATGTGTATAATATGTCTTTATTTATAGTCATTTATTTCAATGTTTAGTAATGGTAACGTGTGTTTGTGTGTCTTCATTGTTAAATTTATGTGTGGCATTATGAGAAAACATGTACACACATCTGAAAAGATGGGATTTGACAGTGCATGTCATAGCTCCCAATTGCAAAAGTATATAATTTATTAATAGTCCTGGCCTCCTTTTATTTTAATGGTTGTATTTACTATCACGGGACGTGTACATGCAAATTTACTATGAAACTATATTAGTATTTTTCACGGTTGTTCCCATTTTTTAAAGAATGGCACAATTTATAAAAATAATGAGCATGAGACATGCCTTTAATTTACAGGGAGTGTCGACAGAGTTCACTCACAGCATCTCACTTATATTGGATTTAAATTTCTATCCACCAAGATGTTTAAAGTAATGCTTTGTCCCAGTAGGCATCGACTATCTGTGACAATTGTGATATAATATAATTTGTAGGTTACGTTTCACCAACACTCTAGATATGACACCGTTTTACCATATATTAGGTCATTCACCTCTCAATAATTTTTAGATATACTTAAGAGCTACACCTACTTGGGTATTGATGATGTTGCTTTCATGAATAGTAAGCATTTTATTTAAAGAAACAAACACACTGAACAAGTCCCGTCTGAAGCTATCTTCGAAGTGGCCGCCCGTAGCCCTCGAGAACAGCAAACGGCTTTGAATGATGAGCTTAAAAATGTACTCCAGGCTTTTGAAACATTTCTGGATAGGTTCTTGTTTGTCGAAAGACACCACCCAGTCGGCGCAGTGCTGAACGCTGGTAAGCAGACCCCTAGAAGCGGGGTTAATTAATGTTTCAAAGATTACACAGACGTAGACTTACTTATATACAAGCGCCGCTGCAAAATGGTTTTTGATGTACGCGTCCAGCACTGGTTTAAAGTGTTGGTATTTTGAGCCGTCGAGTAAGTTGAATATCGAGACTAGTACGTGGAAAACTAGACCACTATGTGCTGTGGAGTTACCGTCCTCTGTTGAGAATAGTGCAAATAAGGCATCGAGGACGTCTTGAAGGAACTTTACCAGTTCTTCGTCTCCGAGTCGCAGAACTCTCTGTAGTGATTCCTGGATCCGTTCTGGGTGCGATTTCCACCTCAGAAGAGCAAGCAAGTCAACTATATAAAAAAATTGTATTAAAAGAATTACGTATATTCAAATTGTAAAATTAAAAAACAAATTTTTCTTTGTTTTTACATTTACAGTGGCCTCCTTATCTGCCTGATCCGAATCAACTTAGTCATTGACATTTTTGCTTTAATTTTCATACAAATTTGTGTATTTATAAATTATTTTTTTCAAATTACACAATAATTTGAACTAGAAAAAATTTTTACTAAGTAAATGATGACCAACACAAATTCAAATCATTATCCGGCTTTAAAATTTGTGAATACGTTTATTTTGGAGTTATTTTATATTTATCTTTGTTATAATGTTTATATTGGCCGGCTTGACTTCCAGATGTAGATTAACTCAATCATAAATATTTTTGATTCAATTTTCAATTAAATTCGTGTAATTATAAATGAATTTATCCAACTTACAACATAATTTGTACTAAAATAAATTCAAGGATTATCAATTGAAATTCTAATCAATTGGCTTTCAATTTGTAAATTAATATCACTGTTTTGGAGCTAGTTTATATTTTTCTTTGTTATCACAATTACATTGGCCGCCTTGACTTCCTGATCTAAAACAACTCAATCATTGATATTTTTACTTCTACTTTCAAACAAATTTGTGCAATTTGAACTAATTTTTGCAAATTATATGTTAATTTGAATTAGAAAAATATTTTACTAAACAAATGTTATTTAAACCAATTTAGTTGGTATTAAAATTTGCGAATTGGTAATAAACATCACTGTCTTCGAGATATTTTATATTATTTCCTAAAATTTATAGATATTTACCATTTTGTGTGAGTTTTGTTGAGCACAGCAGGGTTTTTATGGAAATAATTTCTTTGTGACTCCTGGAAAACTGTCCGCTAGCCTCGTGGTTTCCCTCGTAATCCTTAGCAAACGCCGGCAGCGACAAATAACCGCAATTTTCCAATTTTTGAGTATCCTCGCACTTGTATATGTAAAGTTCGTGTTGCCCGTCTTGTACAGCTGCCCCGTCTTTGTCCATGAGGCGAATAAACGAGAATCCGAACAGTTTCTTATCATTTTTCTCTCTAGCTATAATGGAGAAATAATATAAAGGTTTCGAAAGGTGCAAATGTTAATCGGACTTACTGGAACAATGCCTATATTCCAATCGTACATGAGCGCCAGCAAATTTATCGATGGGTAAGGTTAACCTTACGTTTTCTGCCCATGCCGGCGAATTGTGGTGGTAAATTATCATGGAATTGTACTCGGAAGTACCTTCCATTCCCGATGCACCCCACAAACAGTTCTTTGGAAAAAATAATGATACAATTGCCATTAAAAATCTATTAACTTACCTTTATAATATTTTTCTCACTGTCCAAGACTACTATAGTGACCTCTATATTCTTTCCTGTGGATTTTCCACCTCTCTCGAACTCACCCTTGTCTAAGTTCAAGTATAAGTCATTTCTTACATCGCCTGGCATTATTACATCGGGGAAACCTAATTTGCTCGTTAAACAAACGTTTTTGAAGAGTAAAGGGTTTTCTTCTTTGATAATTCTCAATTCGCCATGCAACATTTTAACAGAAATCATTACGCCATAGTTCATATGGCTGGATAACGAGCTATATTTGCCAGATTGTCGTATAATGAACTCGTGGAGCTGGTGAAAATCTTTCTCCTCGGCTTGGTACACCTGTAAGAATAAAAGATAAAGAGGTATTGTCAAATACCGTAATAAATCTTTACTTACCTTCATACCAAATTCTTTTTCTTCGGTGTCACCCTCCTTACTAGTTAAATAATCTCCTAAGTTTTGCACAGCTACCCCATGAGGCCTTTTGAAGACCTGTTGTTGAGCAACAGCCTTCTCAGTCTTTTTTGAACTATCCGAATACAGCATCTTGCCGATTCGCATTACGTGAGCAACTACATATATATCTTTATTTAGGTCCGCATTTCCCAAATCCTACAAATCAAATGTAATTATGGAAATAATTCCAGCGAAAATTATTTTACCGTAAACACAGTACAATTGCTATGCAGCTTCTCGATGTAATTCGAGAAGCCCTCTTTGGAAATTTTGACTAGGAATCTTTCGGTAATGAATTTTTGCTTGCCCGCGTCGTACAGGGAGAAATAAATTTCTGTGTCTTCTCCGACGTGGTGGCCGAAATCTCGCATGCAGAAGTATAAGTGGTGGGTTAAGGTTTTTTTCTGTTCTTTCTTCTTGATTGTCCCTCTTGCCTAAAGGAGAGATTCGATAAATGAAACATGTACAATCGATGTACTGAAATCTATTCTTACTGAAACTCCTTGGGTGTTTTCAGCACTAGCTACATGCACGTGGTATAATTCTACAACTGACATGGAATCGGGTTCTACCATCTGAGCACCTTGGCGCGGTACTAAATCCAGACCAAGTTTTCTAAAATTAAAAAAAAATAAATGTATACAAATTATTATTAATGAAATTAAACCTTTTTTGTTATAAAAAGCTAAACATATCAAAGTTTTCTAAAGGATTTACAACAGAGCCATTTTCATTATCACTCATTTTTCTAACTCTTTTTTTATTAATTTTGTAATAATTACATAAGTGAGTTATATAATATGTATAAGAACAAGAAAAATATGTTAATATAGGATGTAACTAAAACGCTTAACCAAACATATTATGATGGATTCTGTCATAATTAGGTAAAAAAAAAACTTTATCCACGACTATTGTATAATGTACCCATTATACGTCTGTTTGCTCGACCTTATTAATACCCATTAATCACGGCAGTGATTAATGAGTCATTAATCACTACTGTCAGATGCTTCCTTGATTTAGCTATAATATTATATTGTTCTGCTACAAACAGTCGGTTTTTTAAATTTTATCGTGTAAACCACTAAATATTTTCAATTCAGTGCTGTACATATAAAAAAAAAATTAAAAAAGTGAATTTTCCTAGACCAGATTCGAACCCGGGACCAGCGGTTGGAAGGGAAGGAGCATCTACACTGAGCCATCAGCGACTTCGTTTGTGCGTGTCGTATATCTGTTGCTTAACATACCATGTTTTTCGAAACATTTCATAAATCTAAGTAGCTTTTAAAACAAAACAAATTTGACTCAAACCTGTCAACATTATTGTTTGTGTGCATAGATTTCTGTGTTTTGATATATTGTGTTAAATTGTGTTAAAAAACGAACTAAAAACAAAAAAAACTTCAACAAAAATATTTAGTAGTCTTGGATAAAGTATAGTATTCTACTCCCGTATAATGGCTATTATCCACTCGGTGATTTAGGCCACTCGCCTGCGGCTCGTGGCCGTAAACCTCACCACGTGAATAATACCCATCATTATACGCTCGTTGAATAATATACTATTAAATATGTAACTAATAACACTCACTTCTTTTTCGAGATATAAATTATTCAAAACTGATAAAAAAGTTATGCTTTATATTAAATTGCAAAAAAATAGCTGGAGGTAATAGTACTTTATTTCATCAGTTGATACAGCAGTTAAAATTTTAATAAAAGACTGTTACATTTCTGTTAAGTATTCTGTTTATACTTTTACAACTACTAAAGGAAGGTCTGAAAAAGTATTTTTCCAATCATTTGAATTTAAGCATTTTAACGCGATTTCATTCTAATTATTAGCTACCTACTTCTGATGGTAATAATTATTGCAATAGTTTGGTCATAGTAAATACCAAAATAAAACATGTTATACTAAAACTAGAACTCAGAACTAAAAATCAAAAAGGGCAGTTCGAAAATGATTTAAAAATACACTTCTGCACGGCACTGGAAACTGGTCCACTGTAAAACCTGACCTCGTGCAATGCGACCGGCATGGCGGCATGGCGGCAAAGTGTGATAAAAACGGACAAAAACTTTCGCAAGGAAAGAAAGAAATAGAATTTTATAGCATCTATTTTATATCAGTAAACTCAACTGCTTTTGCCGTTATTGTTATTATTAATTAATAAAATTAATTTGTGGTTTTAAATAATAAAATAATTTGACATACATACAATAACTGTTCAAAATTTTTTCCACCGACGTGTAAACACATTTGGGTGTGTCTCTAAGAACTAACACAAATGTTGTCTTGCTTCACCATAACACAAGTGCTTCACCATAATACAAAATTTTATTTTGCTTCACCATAAATTAAAACGATATCCATCAACTCCGAATTGCTATACACGTAAGCTATTTTTGACACTAACTATTAAAAAACTATTGTAAACACCACAGATAACAGCTAAACACTAACGCAACGAGGATTGCACAATCGGATTTCAGTATTCGGAGTCGCCGAGGCCACGTGGCTCTCCACGCGTATTGCGAATGACACTAGAGACTACAGTTGTCCAGCTATGTAATGATTGAATGTACTACAACGCGTTTGACCTCTATTTTACAGTTAACAAATTAGTGAAAAATGACACTAGATACCTTAAATTGTAGATAACTTAATTGACTACAACACAAAATAACTAATTTTCCAATAGGTCATCTAAATTTTCGTGGGCAATAAAAAAAGTGAAAAGACTTGTAAATTTGACACTTATTTGCAATTTTATAAAAAATTATAATATAGTCAAAAAAGACGACGCATAAGTGTTTTTTAAAAAAACAAAAATTTTAAATATAATAATTGAACTATTTAAGGTTTATTAATAATAACAGTAACTTTATGGCTATTTTCAAGAGCAACGCAAAACGATTATTAAAAAGCAACAAAAAAAATTATATATGTAATTTAAATATTCCTTTTCCATAAAACAACTGACACTAGTTGATTGCAATAAAATATAGTTAGTAACTGTATTTGAAGATCGTATTCGTTTTCCATATTTTTTAATTTAAATATGGCAATTTAATTGTTGAAATTTACGTCGAAATTCCACATACCTAAACCATCATTTTCAATAACCTTTTTAAGTACCAAATCGTCACCTTTTGGCAATATAAATATTAAAAATACCTAAGTTTGTTTCTGATTTATAATACATAATGAACTATTGTTATTTATAACTTCCTGTAAACTTTCAAATATTGAAAGTACATCGACTTTTACTGCATTGATATGCTCAGTTTAATCTAAAGTACTCACAAAAATTAAAGGATAAATAAAAATTTCTTTTAGGTTATTTTCAAAAGGCTGCAATTTGAAGAAAAATAGTCGTAGAGCAAAAAAACCCAAATTGAGGCTTCTAGTTTCAGGTCATTTTTTTTATAGTTGACCACCGGTCTTTGTAAGAAATCCAGTGGATTTTTTTGTAATTTTTGCTTCCTTTTCAGAAGATTCGCCGGCTTCAATATTTTTTTTGGCAATCTCACCTGTCAGCTCGCTTAATTTGATTCATCCTCTTTATTTTGAGCTGTTCATGAGCTTTTTGCCAAGATTTATCGCCGAATTATCATCGTTCAAAGCAAAAATGACCTTTTTGGTTTCGATAATTAGTCGGAAACTAATGATTGTACAGAAAATCTAAGAATGGTTTTGAAAACGTCAGAGGTTCTTATGGTTTTACGAAAAAAAATATTTTTTTCGATGCAAGGAACTAGATTAAAAAAAAGGGGGAAAATTGTATATTTCAGGATTTTCGCTAAACCTGATATAACTTTATAAATAATGAATAGACTCCGGATATTTACGGTTTCTTTTAACCTCAAAACATCCCAAAGAAACCCTTAAGAGTTCAAACCGCTGCGATTTTTCTGTCATTGTCATCGGAATGACTGAAATCACTTTTCCTAAAAAATAGAACGCATGATTTTTTTTAAATAAAACTTCATAGTTTTTTCTTCTCTACGGGCATATAAATTTCTTGATCGGAGTTCAGGGAAAACATCCCGAAGATATATCCCACGTAAACGTTATGCACTCGACCAGTCAGTATGCAGCAGCCAGTCGAGCTCTTGGTCGAACTCCTGTTAAGTTGTGACCTTGGACAGGTGTCGTCGACCCCAGGGTCTTGCGAATCGTTTAGAGTGAAATCTAGTAGCAGCGGCTCCCATCTCGGCTTGCACGTAGATACAGCCGGTGGTGGAGTCGCCCGGCATGGCTAGACTTCAACGACAGCGCAGAACGGGAAACTAGCGATGGGGAAGAACTCGCGCTTGTCGATCGGTATATTTTATTTAAATTTCCCAAACTTGTTCTCCAATGTGCTAAGGCAGTATCTCTACATAGTAGAATATCATTACGTTATACACGATGTAGGTAATGACGACTTTTTGATTTTATAAAATCAACATACAAAAAAATAAAAAAAGGTGGTAGGTAAACAATTACGTATTTTAAATTTATTGAATTCTTATAAAAACCAAACACTGCTTGTTTTACGTTGAAATATTACAGTATGCTGTGAAATATTTACTGAGAAATAGAGGTTTTACCAGTTGAAACGGTACTTTTACAACATTCTGGGAAACGAATACATCATAAAAGCGTATAGTTGCATATTATCGATCGTTTATCGACTTCAGCACCTTTTCCGTACATACAGGGTAATTCAGACATAATGTCATTAATTTTAATCACGTTTTCGGAAGGCCTAATAAAGAGAGAAATTCGAAAAAAAAAATTTCTCGACCTTTTAAAAAATATTAAAATTATTTCTCAATTCCCGTTAATTCCACGCCCTACTTTGCTTCATATTTGTTAACTGGGAACACGCCGGCGCACCACAGAGCGTTCGAACATTGAAGAGAAACAGCTGATTTTCCCAGTCGTCAAAGTGCAATGTACACTGAAAGAAATGGGCTTATTAAACTGTTTATCTAGAATAATGTGTATAGCGCATATTAAAACTTTTATAACCAATATACAACTTTTATTAAAAAAAAGCAATCATCTCCATACTCATTATTCAATCAGTTTAACTGGAAGGTGCTTAATACACCTTATGCATCTATGAAATAAAGGTTATAATGAATTACTTATACATTATTAGGTGTTATAGACTTTATATTCCAGTTGTATAGTAGGGAAGATTTGTTGTATAAAGACCAGTATCCGAATTTGTATATAACAATTGTATTAACAGAATTATTCGTTCTTATACTGAATATGTTTCCGTTGTTAACGTGTAAAACGCATCTTATAATGGTTAAGTGATCGTCACCTCTCGGTGCATAATCGGTTATGATCGTGGTTAAGTTATATTCATAGTATTGTAATAATAATCATATGTCAGACCCGAGAACGAAGTGCGCCGACTCAATAAGAAACCTGGCTATTCCAGTCGCTGATTTAGGGTTCGCCGCACGAGCTCATCCCTTCTAAAATTACAGTAGCATGCTATGCATGAAGCAGAACGGTACTCAACTATCTTATACAGTCCATTTTTATTGTCCATACATGTTCAATCATTGTCAAAATCAACACACAAAACCACAACGTCTTTATTATCTTTACTCAAGAAGAGAAAATACAACAATCGTAAAATTTCCGACAGTCCGCTGTGCATCGACTTACACACGTCTAGTTTGATGAAAATGGACAGTATATGCACATGTTTTGTGGGATACATGATCATATCGCGTTGTGTGAAATGGAAAATTATTATGTAAGTATCTAACTGTTTTATGGCTTGTAATTGTTTTGTTTTTTCAAATGTAAATCTTGTCTAAATCTTAAAAATTATTATTTTGTAGGTCCTATTAGAAATCGCTGATGTTAAGTTTTACATAAGATGGAGGAACAGAAGGTGAACGGTGACAAAGAAGAGAATGGGTATAAAGTCAATCAACCAGAGGAAATAAAATTATATGGAAAGAAGCTCAACCTTTCTGGGGATGCTTCATTCTTAAGGTGGAACAGTTATAGTGCAAATTCTCATGTAATATAAGAAAATACGGGTGCATCGTTGCTAAGAAAATAAACTGGACAGTTTTGGGAGCTATTTGTCATCATTTTTAATGCTTAAAAGTATGTTTTATGTATGTTTACATTAGAACTTTAGCTTGTAATTACAGTTATCCAATAAAATTTCTGAAAACTTAATGACATGTTTTTAACTCATACAGAGTATACAACAGTTTAATACATTTATTATTATAAAACTTATAACCAGTACTAGATGTTCTAATAACGATATGGAACACTTTAATAACAGTTATTGCTATTATTTCGTAAATGGTATAAAAAACGTTGTATACTAGTTATACAATAATTTAATAAAGAATAAGGTTTATAGTCACTATACAACTGTGCTAGCAATACGCGTTTTATATCCAATATTCACCTGTTTAACTGTCACATTATAGTATACAATGGTCTTATAATGGTATATAGAATTCGAATAAAGAATAAAACGCATTTCTTTCAGTGTATCATCATTTTATTAGCAAAGTGCTATGGATGTATGAGAGTTGTTTTAGCTGTACTGGCATCATTTTAAATAGGTAGGTAGGTACTATACTACTCTTTGAAAAGCAATAAGTTACACAATAAGGTATAAGTACTACAATCTAATTAATTTAATATTTTTTAATCGCGTATTCTATTAACTTTTCCCAATCTTCAATTAAAATTAATGACATTGTGAATCACCCTGTATTTCAAAAAGTGACAATTATTATGTTTCAGATTATTTACCATGTTTTTGTATGATATGATCGCCTTATAACGCGCTTTTAACACATCGCTTTTATGTCGTTCTATCTAAGATGTAGCAGATTTTAAAAATGACAAACATTAAAACGAATTTTATGTTTCGATTTTGTTTATTGATTGTTGTTTTTTGTAATTTCGTTATTTAATCATTATTCTTTCTAATTTTCAACTTAATTTGATTTACTACGAAAATTTGATTACGTTTATTTCATTCACATGTTAGAATTACTGTGTTCTCCATGTAATTAGGCAATATGTCTGTTTAGGAAATAAATAGATAAATAAATAAATAAATTGTAGTGTTTGTATTTATGTCCCTTTTTTAGTATAATGTTATTGTTATGCACGTATATTTTTGTATTTATTCATCATAGTATTGGGTTTAATTAGATAAAATAAATAAGATGAAACTGCAATGGTTCTTTGGAATTAAAATTACAGTTTCAGAAATATATTTGTACACAAAAACATGTTTATGAATTATTCATATATACGCATACAAATATATTCCTAATGTATTATGTTGAGGGAAACAACTACTTTGCGGACTAATGTCCCGAACAACACTGAGTTGCACAAGCTAAGGTCATTCATCATAGAGGACTGACATGTGTGAGTAGGTATGTCTGATATAACACACCAAAGTGTGTTACAAAATAAAATGTCACTGCTATTAAATGTCCAATCGTTCAATACGATCAAACTGACAGTCAGCGACCTGCTATATTGCAGAAACTATGAAAGCAAAACTAGTATCGCATTTGGCGAGAAATAGTTATAATTTTAGATATAACTACTCTGGGGACTTACACCTCCAATATCTAGTGTACAGCTAAAAGCATCAAATATATATTTTTTGCGTTAGAATTTTTTATTTTCAGGCGAAAATGATTCTCTTAAGCCTGGCGTTTTAGAGACAAGAAATCGCACTTTTAGTAAGATAATAATAGAACAAGAAACCATTTGAACTATAAAAATGTTGAAATACAATGATTCCTTTAATTTTTCAAAGGAAAACAAGAGCAACCGTGTAAACATCGGAATGTACCTTTCGTGTTTTGTCGAGAATTTTGTAAAAATGCTGAATAATTGAGAATTCACGGAAAATTATGAGTAGCTAAAATTTGCTATCCCTATTTCGGTTTCAAAAAATGAACCACCTGCAATTCTTTTCAACAGAAAATTACGGGTTAAAGGAAAATACCCACCTATTTTTTATTGTTTGTCAACAATAGTGGTGATATATTTAAAGCAAATAAGAATAAGCATAATATTATAAACAGTTGAATTGTGTTGCTTTTGAAAGTGTATTTTATTTTAGACAAATGTCCATGTTCAAATACAAAAGAATAATTCAGATAAAATTCATGTCTTCCTATTATTATATGTTAACATATTTTGCTTTGATGTGTTTGTGCCACAACAAAAAGAACGTCATAAATATTTAATACTTTCGTATACATGTCTGGAATAGCTAATATTTAGAGGTTCTTCGACGTGAGAAAAAATAATTGGGCAGATAAACGACCATATACAATTATTCAAGTTAATTTAAAAGAATATTCATTAGAAGTTCACAGAAATATCATTGCCCGAGTCGTCTTCTAGAAGTTTTGTGTAATATTAGACAAGTTTTTTTTTCATTTCTAATTCCCAATATTTTTTTATTGCATCGGATTCACATGGTTTTTAATCATCATAAAGGCTCTGTACTTTCAGATGCCAAAACGAGTTTGAAAATTGGTGAAAATTACCTCGTAATGTAACATCCTCAAATGTAGCAAAAAAAATCATGTTTTCGCAGGTTTAGGTTAAGATATTTCGAAAACCGAATGTGGTTGAATCTTCGAAAAAGTATAGCCCTGGTTAAAATTTCTGTGTAATTATTATTCAACTGTTAAATCAGGATAATCACAATCGGTAACTTATTTCGAATTGACTTTTACACAACAATGGAAGTTGAATAAGATTGTTGCTTCAACGCAAAATGAATATGAAAACCATGTTACACGAACATGAAAACATAAAGCCTTTTTACAGGTAGTCGAGTCCGTTATATGTTTAAAAATAAAAATGGAAGGGAAAAGTATACAAGAAAAAAAATTAGAGCATATAATACGTATCTCTATATAGGAGCATTTATAGTCAGAATTATTTAAATACTTAATTGAGCTCTGATTCAGAAGAAGTTTATTTACTTTTACCTTATCTTCAGATGATTAGCTAAACAATTATTAAGTGTTAATGAGGTGAATGACATTAGGCTTTTTCTCTCTCCTTAGAACAATTCAATTTAACATAGGTATTTGTTTAAAAAATTATCCTTGTTCTATTCAAACAGAACTATTTCACACCATCATATTGAAAACGGTATTAAAAAGTGAAATAAATATTATCTATTTATGAACAGCATGTTACAATATAAACATATAAAAGCATAAATAAGCTACAAAAGGAATACAAAATAAAAAAAACATCTCTAGATGTATGCTTTAGTATTAGAATTGAAAAAAAAAATAGAATTCTTGTAAACTAGGTAAGTGTAATTTAATATTAATATAATTGTTGCACAAGAAACTTTAACATTGTGACATGTATGGTATTGAGCAAGAAATATATTTCTTATTAACTAACCATCTTCCACAGAACGACATCATATTGATAACAGCCTTCCGCTTAATATTTTAAAGTATTACGACCGGAAAAACAATGCGTCAATGATTTAGGAGAAGCAACCGCTAATCAATTTGACTTTAGGTATATAGAAATCTCGGGGTATTTTTTACTAAAGGACAGAAATGTGACTGGATTGGAATTTCAGTATTATCGGTTTTCCATGCATAATAATTTATATTCTCTAAGATTGAGTTGCCAGTTTTGTACATAATTTTGTTGGGAATATTTATTTACTTGAAATTAATATTATATAGTTTTTAAGTTAAAAAAAACGTCAGTTTTCGTCATTTAGTTTCAAGTGGACATGCTATTTCAATGTATATATATCCGAAGTTAATTAAAATTACCAACACTTTCATATCTGACAAGTTTCAAGGCCTAGAATTAATATTTTTATAACTGAAATTAAATGAATGGAAGATTTTACAACCATTTTCTGGGATGTGGATAGAGCTATTAAGGAATATTTACCAAAGAAAATCGTAATTCTAATGATGCAGAAGTCAGTAATACGAAGCTGTAGATGATTTAGCTAAACAAGTTTTTTCCTTCCATAAAAAATGTGCATATATTCATTAATTATAGGTACAGGGTGGCCAAATGAAAATGAAACAGAGCCATTTTCAGGAACTGCGTCAAGATTGTAGAAAAACGTTCAGACCCGTCGAGCGTCGATTAATGGGGGACATTCTTTGCCGGTATTTTTGACTCCGCCACTTTCACCCCCCAAGTGAGGGTAAGCATCACCCCAAAATATTTAAATGGCATTTATTATTCCGCCGAATACTTATTAAGAATTTTGGTTTTAAAGTTGAAACTTATGTAGAAACAATTACCTAGTAACGGTAAAAATGTCAGGCAATCGAGTTAAGTACGTCAATGGTATAAATTTAGTATTTCTTGCCTGACATTGCTTTTTGGCGATTTTTTATCCCTTTCGTAAAAAAAAACACAATTGTAAAAAACAGAAATGAATGCTATACACACAATGAACGTAAAATTAGTGGATTCCAAATTATTACGAACGTAATCATTAACGTAACCAATAAAAAACGTAACCAATAAAAAACGTAACCAATAAAAAACGAGAAATTGAAAAACCTATAGTTAATGAAGCTATTGAAGTCGCAGTTTTGGAACAAGTTCATCTTGATCCTATACATTAAGTACGAGGCAACTGGCATCTGTGTCTGGGATCAATCGAACTAGCATACAAACCATTTTGAAGAAGAATAAATTCCATCCATACAAAATACATTTAGTCCAGGAACTTCATGAGGATGATTATGACCGCCGTTTGCAATTTTGCGAAATAATTAGTGAGAGAGCATCAAGGAACGATCCACAGTTCCTTTTTAACATCTGTTTTTCTGATGAATGCAGTTTTTTCTTGAACGGGACAGTAAATCGTCACAATTGCCGCTATTGGTCCGATTCAAACCCAAGAGTTTTTCACGACGTGCATACACAACAACCGGAAAAATTAAATGTATGGGCTGGAATTTTGGGTGACCGGCTGGTGGGTCCTTTTTTTCTATCTGGTAATTTGACTGGCCAAATGTATTTGCAATTACTGGAAGACGCTATTGACCCTGCCTTGATCTATCTATAATCTATAAAACACAGCCAGCGTTGCTGGAAGATTTGCGTCAAAGAATCGGCGACGAATGCCGTCGAATCACTCCGGAAATGCTTCGGAATGTGCGCGAACGTTTCGAACAAAATCTTTATTCTTGTATGGAAGTATGGGAAAGTAATAAGGAATTTAAATTTTAAAATGTAAATTTTTTTCAAGGTATATTGGGCGGAATTATAAAATTTAAAGTCTCTTGTAAAGAGAATTGTAAGAGCTTTCAAAAGAAATATTACTCAACCCCCAATGCCATTTAAATATTTTGGGGGGTGAAAGTGGCGGAGTCAAAAATACCAGCAAAGAATGTCCCCTTTTAATTTAAAATCGACGGATTTAAGCGTTTTTCTACAATCTTGACGCAGTTCCTGAAAATGGTTCTGTTTCGTTTTCATTTGGCCGCCCTGTATATTGTTTACGTTATAATAACCAGCAGTATAATAATTCTGATAATCCAACCACAGCAAATTTCAGAAAGTATCGAAAAAATTACATGGAGATATTCACGTAGGTAAGCCAGGAAGATTAAACAGAAATAGAATTGCAAATCTGAAGGGTTACACAGTATGCACTTATGCAACAAAATAAATTTTTACCCATATGACTCCAAAGAGATTTTGACCTCTGGTGTATATAAATTAAAGAATTTCAAAGAAAAAATACAACAGTATGGAGACCTAGCAACAGGTAAAAGTCGAAATGAATGTTATTGTCCCTTTACCTCTAAACAAACTTTAATAAGTCGAATTTAAATACGACATTGTACTTAGGTCTCCCTTTAAATCTTCGATCCTGCTTGTATACAGACTACTTGAGTGAGTGGCAACGTTCAGACAAGTTTTATTATTCTACCTGAGAGAGGAGACCACGGCTAGCAATGCCGACCGGTTACTTAGTTTATTGGTGTAAATGGAATACCTTTCTCCGCCAGGTATCATACAGAGTAACCTCTGTAAATAGAGAACCTGTTGCCTTTGTCTATTTGGTGATCGTTTGTTTCAAAATTGAGGAATGCGACGGAAAGGAAGTGACAAAAATACGCTGCTAAATGAAAAGTCAAAGAAAATAATAAAACTTAGAAAAAACATCAAAAAATTGCTCCATTAAAGAATCGGGACACTTCTAAATATTTTTCCCAACCGTTTTTTTTTCGGAAAAACATTTCGGATTTTTTTTTTTAATAAAAAATTTGACTACCTACAAAGCAGACTCTACTATTTACCAATTATAATCAGCAGTGTCAATTTTTCATCTCTCCTAGATTTAAAAATTGAAACTTAATTTTGAAAATATAAGCCCACATCAAAAAATAATGCTGCATTATAAACTGATTAAATTTGCGATGGGATCTTAACTAATGGTGAATATAAGGCTACGTAGCCAAATAATAATAAAAAAGGCACGTCCAAACAAAAGTTGTGGATTACCCACTGATTTATAGAAGGCCACTATTTGTAAAAAACTAATTCGAATAGTGCGTTTTTACTATATTATCGTTATTACTTCTCTTAATTGAACCAGAAGAATTTTTATTATTTAGTATTAGATTTTAGTTAATTAATTATCTTAATTAATTAAAAATAGCAATTGTAATAATAATAATAATAATAATAAATAATTTATTTTTTTTTATAAATTAATTGATTAATTAATTAATTAACTAATTAATTAGTGTGGTGTCGTTTAGTGCTTTTTTATGACACGGTTTCAAGTACATCAAGACTGGATCTGCCAAACAAAAATGTGCTTACAAGTCGACGTACAAAATTTGAACATATGTTATAAACAAAACAGATTATTGTAACACTAAGGCCCGGTACTTTGAGTGTCGGTTAAAGCTTGATTAACTGATCAGGCGATTAGACTGTACTTATAATGATATAAGTATAATCACAGTCTAATCGCCTGATTAGTTAATCGAGCCTTAACCAAGACTCAAAGTACTGGACCTAAGTGCGGGATAATTTTAATTTAGATACAAATATTGCCTTATAATAATCCTGTACACAAAGTCCGTGTTCCCCCCTTGCTGCCGCGCTATTGCTATGCTCGGTAGATATTAATTCTTGCCTCAATCTAGTCAGTTTTCCATTAACATAGGTCTTTCACATATGAGTCATGAGTAATGTCTATATGTGTTATATTCTTTCCTATATTATGTATCATAGTCTTTCCGATCTCAATTGAAGAACCAAGAGGTTGGCAGTGTGTATCAGGTTCGGTCGCTGATGCAGCAACTCGGTATTGAAATATTTGAAAAACTTGTTCCCATATTTATTTAGTCATACCCATATACAGGTCTGGTCGCCCAGTTGAAGAATGAGCGCGCGGGCAAACGCGGCACAAACAGAGCCGCACTGGGCGACCTGGCCATAAATTCAATTGTCAATAAATGGCCTAGCAGTGCAGTGCAGCAATACGGAATTTGGTGTGATTCAGATAAACGGAATTTGGTGTGATTCAGGTAATTTTAATTTATTATAGGCACCTTCTATTAATCATTAATATTACAATTGCGAAAGGGAGAAATAAAAGGGATATTTTGCTTACTAATGTTATTACAACATGGCATTTTGAAGACCTTTTGAAATGGAACAAAACGAAATTTACCACCAATATAATAAAATTGTTTGAGGACATAAATAATTAAAATATGTTGTTGGCCAAATGAATATATAGGTAATTGTAATTTTCTACACATTATATACAAATTATTAAAATTTTTTACCTTCCACAGAAAACTTTTTTAGAGACGCCTATGAAACTCATTAAATTTGTACAGTTGTACAATCACGTTTTTTTTCGGATCAATTCTAAATCTCCATGTTTTAAAAAATATCAAATTTGGACGAGGAAAATACTACAGTAAAATTTGATTGTTTCGCGAATAAACAACAACCATCTCAAATATATAGTGTGTTATCTGAAAATGCAGTTTCGAAATCGTTGGGCCTCGTTAGCGCAGAACAAAACAAAAATCTATTAATCTTACCCACATCTTTGTTCTGGACTAGAATTATAAATGAAACAATTTCATCTGTTTCAGACATTAAACATTCGGGTACTGCTGCAAGCAATGCCTTAAACTAGTCTATCCGATCTCAAACTATTAATGAAAGAATCGCGTGAGTAGGTAAGGTCATAAACGTTTTAATTTGATAGAAATGCTGCTACCGGTTACGTAGAAATATCTTCATTATTTAAAAATTTTAATTAATGGTTATCCGATCTAGCACAACTACAAAAAATGTGGGAAGGTTAAGTATTAAGCGTTAGTAATATCGTGGGATGATAAGTCAGGTAATAAACTTTATCGATATCGCTAAAATAAATAGATTTTAAGGAAATTTGTACAGTTGTAAAAAAATTGTTTTAAAGTCATACATAGTGTTAAAACGCAATTAATACACAGTCGAATAGAAATTAACTAAAAAAAATTTATTCAATTAATTAGAAGCAAAACATACGAAACATTGAAACAATGATAAACAGTAGAACAAATCTCGACTTCTTATATTATTTTTCTTTTACTTTTGAACAAGGAAACCTGAGGGAAGTTAGAAGAAAAATCTCGGTAATTTCCATCAATTATAAAGTAATTTTTCCACTTAGTGACGCTATGCTCAACTCTCTTAATGATTTTTATATTATGGAGTTGATAAATGAAGGAATTTAATTAAAAGCCATATACAGTGTGGACCATTTTAGTGATGCATGTATTGGTATCTAGGGAAAGTTTTAGACAGTTCTGTTGTTAACTTAATGGCGCTTGCAAACCGGCCCTAGCAGGTGTTATTTTGAAAAAAAGTTAATGTGGCATTTTCGAAAATAGTCTGTAACTTTTTTTATTTAGAGGAATATTTAAAATCTGAAAACACTTTTTCATAGCAAGTTTTTTCGAGGAATTTCACTGTACCTTTAAATCTTCATTCCGATGTCTCGGTTGAGAGAAACCATCATCAACTTTCTGTTTTCTTATGGGGGCTATATTGAATTTTAAACTGAGCAAATAAAGCATTTTTTGTTTTTTCAGTGACATAATATAAATAAGAAAAAATTTCAAAAACAACCTTAAAAATCAATTAATATTTTTAAAAAATCTGGTAACACCGCATACTTTTTCGAAATTATTACAGAATAGTCTCAAATTTTTGTAAAAGCTTATCATTACTGTCATGGCGTTGAGTGAAAAATGATAGAAATTGCCACGTTTTACGAAGAAAAGCCGCATTAGTAGTCTATGAATCTGCATGACGATAATAATATTTTCATTTGTTTCAAATTGCATGTCATTTTGAACCATTGTTTATCATAGAGTTAATTAACAGTTAGAGTGACACTTGTTTTAAAATCGGCAAAATGGCTTTGCGTAATTCTAATGAAGAAAAATATTATTATTGCACCAATTATTATCTCTTTCATAGTTCTTAGCATGCAGCTTTTTCAAACATTCTCAAATTTGTAATAAATTAAGAAAAATACATTTCATTTGGTGGTTGTATTTCTGAATATTTTCCAATATAACTGTTATTTAAGTTTAGTTGCATTTCTATTATTTTTACTCCAACATATCACTTTTTTCTTCATTGGAATAAAGCAAAGCGTAATTTTTTCGCTCAACGCCATGACATTAATGATAAGCTTTTACAAAAATTTGAGACTAATTTCGAAAAATTATGCGGTGTTGCCAGATTTATTAAAAATATTTAAATATCGACTTTTGAGGTTGTTGTCTTCCTTCTCTAAAAAACCAAAAAAATTTTCTATTTGCTCAGCTTAGAATTCAATATAGCGCCGATAAGAAAAAAGAAAGTTGATGGTTTCTCGCAAGCGAAACGTCGCAATGAAAATCTAAATATACAGTGAAATTCCTCTAAAAACTTGACGTGAAAAGTGTTTTCAGATTATAAAAATTGCTCTAAATAAAAAAGTTACAGCCAATTTTTGAAAATGCCAAAATCAGTTTTTTTCAAAATAACTCAAAAACTGAAGAGCTGTACCGGTTTGCAAGTAATGTAAGTTAGTTCACAGTGTCTATGAATATTCTATAGCAAGTCTATAGCAAAATTTTAATATTCTAGAAATCTTTTTTGTCATATTTTCCATAACACCTACATTTTTGCATATATTTTCATAGATATTTTAAATTCCATGAAGCTTTTTGGCGCTTTTCAGTGACGGCGACACACGCTCTATTACTATTTTTTTCGATACAAAAGACTCAGTCTTGTGCCCTTGATGGATTCAGTTAGCCATCTTGACTGCAGTTATGAAACCTCTAAAGCCTTAATAGCTTAAAGCTGGATAAAACGCATTCCTTACTTACACAGACAACTAAGCCGTGTAGAAAAGGAGGGAAAATTCGAACGTTGCATAAACAAAGATAAACGGTCCCCTACTATTGTCCCCAGTTTTGCCCGACGAGAAGAAACCGACCGAATTTAGTATAGCTGGTGCCCGTTGGTGTAAGTGTTTGTAAAGCTGCGTTCAAAATGTTACAAGAAAAGTGAAACCCACCACACAAAGTGCAACAGTTTGCGGAACACGTATTGCCACGGCAATAAATAAATCTGCATTTACTCCGGTGGGATTCTAGTTTGTTTTTAACTAACGGTACTAATAAAAGGTAATTGCTTGTAAAAGTTGCTAATTTATTCGTTCCTCGGTGGTTAACACATGTTTTATCGGACAATGTGGTGTTTCCCAAGCGTTGAAATTTAAAAAATCAACAAGTGTTTAATGTGGTGCGAGAGTTGATTAAACAGGGTTGAACCAATATAAAGCTTATTAATAAAATCACGACGAATAATGGTGTCCGCGGGAATTGAAAAATGATTCGCGGTTTTGCGGAACACAATGTAGGCGTCTATAATGGAATAAGCGGTTGTGGATGTCAGTAATAACACTTATGAACTTTAGAAAATAGTTTTGACGTTTTTCTGCACGACTAGAATCGTGCAAATTGTGTCAATTTTACAGCTGTGATAAAAAGAGGTATAAAACTCGAGCAGTATGACCAAAAATGTGATTTGTCATTTTAATATTGCAGTAAATTATCAACTTTTTCAATCATAACATAGTAAAGCTGTACAAAGGAAACGCTACCGACTGTTAAATCTGTGTCATTCCGATATGGTTCGAAAAACTGGTTATAAATTGTTAGAAATCAGGGAAACCCTATGCATCACACCATTATTGGTTTTATCTCAGGTATATAGTTTAGAGGAACGACCTGATTAGTACCTGGAAAGGATACTCAAAGGTTTTTCATATTTGAATGTGTAACTTGAAGTATAGGACAAGGACACACCTTCTCAGAAAGAATTTCTTATTAAGAATAGATTTTTCAGTAGGTGCTTTATCTTCATACTAAATTAGACTTTGTTGCTAAACCGTTCATGAATATTTTAAGTAAAATAAGTAATACAATAACCAACACTGAGGTTTTAAGAGTAAGCTAAGATGGTCGAGACATCTGAAACCAGTTTTAGGTTGTCCTCAGAACCACCATCATTCAACGTGACAAAGTATATATCATTGATTACACTTGAAATTGAATTTTAATGAAAACATATGTCGACATACACAAAAACTTACTTAATTATCTGATTTGATAATAGTATATAAATATTTGTTGCGAAATAAACAAAGAATACATTTGGATACAGAATATTTTACTTTTAAAAATTTAATGGAAATCATTTACTCATCTCAAATGTTTACTTATTTCTTCAGAAAAAGGTAGGCGAACAAGTTTGCCTTGCTGCTTTTATTAATAATTAATGAATTCAAAGAGACATCGTTGTAGTTCAAGTAAGAATTCTTATTTGATTTTACGAAAACGTATGGTTAAGCAAAGAGATTCAAAATGCCTCATAAAATTTACAATTCATAACAGTGATAAAACATGATAGCACGAGGGAACCCATATTTGTATTTAGATTATAAATATATTACAGTTACCTCTAACAAAATTTATTTGTTTAAACTTCTGATAGGTAGTGAATTACATTAAATTATAGCTAGTCTCATAACCTTAAAGTGTCATTATAAATTATAAATCTGTCGCAAAAATTCATATGTGTTCAAAATATCAATTATCTTAAAGAAAATTGTGTATTTAACAATGACTGAAGTATCAAGAACTTCTGATGGTAATTTACAAGAAATTATGACTACAAAAACAATTTCAAAGTTATAATTATGTCAAGAAAAATATGTTGACAATATCAGTTACCTTAAAGTTTATATATTTTCAATGATTGAAATGGTAGAGCAAAATTGCACGTAGTTTATGCCTTAAAGAAATTAGATACACGGTTCGCAAACTGATACCTACAAATAAGTTACACCTTGCTAGATTACCATTCTCAGAATCATTCTGTTCTCACAAGACACTTAAAGAATTTTTAGAATGCAACTGCTTACTCGGAAATAACAAGTGGTATGAGCAACAGAACAAGCTGTTTGTGATGTCATTGTGGAAGAAACATTTCATGCGTTTTAAGTTCGAAGCAATGTAGGAATAACAATTTGTTTCATTGTACTGTATTGACAATAAAACATTTACAAGAAATTGTATTAAATAATTAAAATATAGGAAGTATACTTTACTACCTTTTCTCTTATTAAATATTATTCATGCTTTAACGATCGAGACTTTCTATTAAATATTTGAGTTTTTGTCTGTTGAAGTGTTTGTGTCAACAATTTAGCTCCAATTTACATACGTAAAAAATAAAAGATACGTGAATTATTAAACAGAAGGTTTTTGATTATTACGTATATGTATAACATAAGCACTGTAAAGGATGTGGTGTGTATTATCTAGCGTTACATGACATCTTCTACAAACTGGATATTATTGACCGCACCTTTTGCAAGTATAGCTCATATAGGTAAACTTGAATTTCCAGTCGCATTACGCAGTAAATTCTGGCTAATTTCACAAATGTTTCAGAACAACAAACCGCAAATTTCACGCAAAGTTATGCGTTGTGGAAAAGCCTCAACCTATAATTACGAATACAGAACAACCGATATCTCCTCTGACTAAATAGCTAAAATATTTTTATTCAGTTTTATTAAACGAACATAATATTCAACTGACGTATTCCAATGATGACTTTTTTATTTGTAAATTCATAACAATTAGTTTTATTGTAACTATTCTTACGCATTTTTTATCAGGAGCATAAGAAATGCAAAACAGTTGTTACAATAAAGTTTATTTTTGCAAATTAAACAAATACAGTTTACATGTCTATTTAAGTTTAGAAGTGTGACATGGCTATAACAAAAAAATGCTACAGAGAGAACTGGGATAACAGATTTGTCACCAAATTAAATACACCTGTCATGATCTGATGACAGATAACTAAATATATTTTTTAAAACAGTTTCCTAAAACGTTAACTATTTTTGTCAGTGTCTTCTCGCCATAATTTATTTTAATCGGTTCTAGAGATCCTTGGACTACATTGAAAAAATTCGAAGTTAATTTGATATTTTGTAATAAGTACAATCAATCAAGTACAAAACAATGTTTTGTTAATCAGGTGCGTTTTACAACAAGGACATTTACGACCACAAAAACCGAATAAATTTATTTAATTATGTTTCTGTTTAACTTCGAAATTGACCTGAAAGTAAATACACCTAATCAACTAATAATAGTAAGGCATCAGTTATATCGTATTTTTAAATTTGCTATTTATATTTTCGCCTCTTTGTTCCCGATTTCGTTTTCACACCAAAAATATGTCACTTTTTTAAAATAGATCCAACAAAATTTACCGGTGACAACTTTATAAAATTGATTTTTAATTTAAACGTATTATTTCAGAAAACTTTAATTATATTTCACAGAGTTTAAATTGATATTTAGAAAACATCGTTTGTATTTTAGAAAAATCTTTTGTATTTTAGAAAATATGACATACAGGGTATACTTAAATTGCCTCGCCAAAAGTTAAAAGCGAAGTCACGTCACAAATGACTTAACTGAAATATAATTTATACGTTTTCTGAAGCATATCTATAGTTGTAACCACAGTTTAGTTTTACTAAAATATTTTTCTTTTTTTGCAGAAATAAGTCAAGATGACGGTCTTCGGCATGGTGTCCGCTGTAGCGGGCTTCATCAAAGTCCGCTATCTCATAGACAAAGCCATGATCGACAACATGGTGTTCAGAGCGCACTACAGGGTTACGTCAGCCATATTGTTTTTGTGCTGCATAATCGTAACTGCCAATAATCTCATAGGTAAAAAAAATATATACTTAATCTACATACTTCATTCGAATTTGGATGAAAATATATTCGTAAAAGTTTTGTGACTAAGTTTTATCATAAATGAATAACCAAACCACATTTATATCTTCATGAAGCTCAGAATTTCCTGATTAAACGTTAAATAAGTATCTATCGTGTCACGTATGACGTCTTGGTATTGGACTAATAACCTTGAGTTAAAAATGCTTTGAGGAACATCAGTCGCAATATTTCACATACCTTGACTTTGACTGGTGCAATAAAAGTAATTTTGTGAAATATATAAAGCGAAATATATGAGAAAACGTCGTTTCAGAAGTTCTAAACTTGAATTTATGCTCGAGGAAATGGAAAACAACAAAAGAAACCTTAAATATGTGACGACAATCAGCAATTACTTAAAGTGATACAACTCGCAATGTTCTGTATATTTCATGCATATCCTTAACGCATTAATTGTAACAATTAATAATGTTATTGTGATAATAACTGAGAGTTATCATACTGACTTAAAAATAAATATCCTTCAAGTTTCTATCTCAACAATAATTAATTAAACTATTTAAAACTTGTTTTATTTTGATTATTATTTCTGTCATTGTTTGCCCTATTACTAACGTCGTCATCTACAGAGTGATTCAGAACTTATCAAAAAAAAAAATCGGGATGTACAGGGGACTCTTATAAATACAATTTTGTAAAGAAAAAATCAAAAAGGACAGTTCACAGGAAACTGGTCCACTGTAAAACCTGACCTGACACAATGCGTCCGTAACGGCGGCATCGGCAGTGATAAAAACGGACAAAAACTTGAAAGAATTTCACAAGGAAATGAACTACTAAAAAACTACTGTAAACACTATGGTAACGACGATTGTAAAATCGGATTTCAGTATTCGGAGTCGCTGAGGTCACGTGGCTCTCCACGCGTAACGCTAGAGACTACAGTTGTCCAGCTATGTAATGGTCGAAGGTACTACAACTTCAATAAATTTTTTCTCGGAATCTATAAGGAATTTACAGAAACTTAATTTTTTGAGCCAGTCCAACAACAAAAACGTCGGAAAATTTTTACGAATAAAGGTTTTAAACCGGTGAATTTTATTTTAATTTAATGTTGGTAAAATCAACTAGTTTTTTAGAGATGTTAACAATTTCTTAGGTGACCCCATTCAATGTATCAATGATAGGGGTGTTCCCGGACACGTGATAAACACGTATTGTTGGATCACCTACACTTTCACTTTGCCACACGAACACGGAAAACATATCGGTTCCGAAATTGCACACCCTGGACTTGGTAACGAGAATCAAGACAGGATATACCACAGTTACTACCAATGGGTACCTTTTGTCCTATTTTTCCAGGTAGGTGTTCAGCCATTTCCCAAAAATCATCAAGATAAAAGAGATAATGATTCTTTGAACCTTTGCTGACATAGTTAAACAGTTTTTTCTTCAGTAAACCATTTTCTTGTGCAAAGTAGTGAATTGCTATAAGATTATCGCGTTTTAGGGAGTTTTGTTCTACATACCGCACTGGATCTGGAAGAACTGGGAACAGGGAAAGATAAGGATGATTTCGGAAGGCATGAGAGGTGCCTTAGTTGGAGACAAGCAGGAGAGAGAGGCGAGACAAAGCCGTTTGGTGCAGTATATGGTAGAAACCATGCATCTTCACAACTCCTACGCGTTTGGGTACTTCGTCTGCGAGGCACTCAATTTTGTTAATGTGGTAAGTATCACAACTATTTACGTAGCTTTCGAATATTTCTATAAATTAAAGTTTTATGTGACTATTTTAAAATAATATAAATTCCGGTAGTGGATCCTAAATATGTATGTCACATCCAATAGTTCCGAGATAATTTTGAAGACAAACATATTCATTTAAAATATTAACTTAACACTTGATAGGACCTTAAAAGGTTATGTACTCAACGATTATTGCTGCTATAAATAAACAACATCAATTAATAGGAGTGTATGTTTTGAATTAAGTGGTTAGTTCTACACACAATATTGACGCCACTTAACAGAATAACAATGTTTGCATACACACGAATAGAGAGAAATAAAAATAATACCGCAATGTTCTTTGGATTTTTGAAATACAATTCCTCTTTCACAAATTTGAATGTCTTCTTTTATTTATATTTATTATAATCTACAATTGTGATTATCACAATTATGAAGCCCTATTACTACCATATTATTTGTGAATATGTCAACTAATTATATTTTTAATTTGTCACGGAATTAACAATCTTCCTTTTCAGATGGTGAACATCTTCATGACTGACAAGTTCCTAGGTGGAGCGTTTTTAACATACGGCACCGACGTGGTCTCATTTTCGAACATGAACCAAGAGAATCGCACCGACCCAATGGTCGCCGTATTCCCGAGGGTAACGAAATGCACATTCCACAAATATGGTCCTTCGGGATCCATACAAAAACACGACGCGCTGTGTGTACTTGCTCTCAACATTCTCAACGAGAAGATCTATATTTTCCTTTGGTTCTGGTTTATTATTTTAGCAATTCTCTCTGGGCTGGCCATTGTTTATTCGGCTGCGGTTATTTTGCTGCCAAGCACCAGGGAAACTATCCTGAGGAGGAGGTTCAGATTTGGGGCTCCCAACGCTGTCGACACCATCATCAGGAAGACTCAGGTATATATTTTGTTCAATGTATTGTATGAACAGTACTTGATGCAATAATATAGTTATAGTTCTTTAATTTTGATAAGTTGCGAGTCGAACACTTTTCCTTTTTTAGGTTGGAGACTTCCTTCTGCTCCATTTGTTGGGCCAGAACACCAACCAGCTGGTGTTCGGCGAAATTTTGGACGAATTCGTTCGCCGTTTGAATTTCGGTAGCAACAGTAACGTCCCCTCCGCCCCCAGTACCCTAGAAATGAGCCCCATCTACCCAGAAATCGAGAAATTCAAAGAGACTGAGACATAAGTATTTAAAAGTACGACAAACTGACAACGAAAATTTTCTACTACATATATTTTTTTAATTATCTAGTTAAGGCCTTTGAATAATCGATTCGAATTTGTGCGAACCTAGATTTAATTCTATTTGTAACGCCATAGTATTTTAGATCTCAAATTTTTATGGGATTTTTTACACATTTATTGATTGTTACTGTGTGATCATCGATAGGATAGTAGGGAGTGCTTTTGCTCATGCAGACAAACTTATTAGAATAATTTTATTGCGCAATTTTTAGATTTATAAGCCTTTACATACTGTTAGACAATTAGGTAAGACTGTTGATTTATTTCAGAAATCTTATTTTATACACTAAGTGCCTTTTGAATAAATTAATTTTAAAGGATTTAGGGATTTATTTTAAAAAGTCGCAAATCGAATTTGGGCGACGATAAGAACAAAAAAAATTGGCTATAATTTTTAAAAATTACATAATTAAAATATTACAATATTAAATGTAACTTCATTTATTAAAAATTAATTCACTATAACCAATTTCTATTTTAGAAGAATTTACTAAAATGTTTTTGTTATGTGAAGAAAAAACTCGAAAACGAACTAAAAAGAAATTTGAACTTGAATTATACAATATTAATTAAAAAATCGTTTTGTACTTGCAAAAATTATGGAATTTTATTCCTAGTTTTTTGTTTAATGAAGAAACTTCAGTATCTCTTTGAAATTTTTTTCAGAATATACCTTGAAAATCTATAAAAAATAAAACAAATTTTCAAATAGCTCTGTTCTAAAATGATTTTGTTAGGCACAATTTGAATTATTTTTTTTTACGTATATAATGGCCTACTAGACTTCCAAATTACGATGAACGAGTTGACAAACCATGGCTAGCTATGATTTTTTTTTAAAGTGATTTTTGGGATATTCACTTTAGGGATTCTTTTATAAAAATATATTTAATCAGCATCTCTTAAAACACCTATACCTATATTTCATCAAATTGTAATGAAAAATATATTTTTTTATAGTTATAAAGTAAAATTATGAAGTTTACACTTAAGTTTATATTTATAAGGCTTTAGAAATGTCTGTGGATAAAAAATGTCAATTTACTGACCCTGCTTATTACGATTGGTAAATAGTAGTTTGTACACAGGGCGATTCATAAATGGTGACCAAAAGCGAAACCTCGTATGCTTTGGTGAATTTTAAGGGGAGTCTTTCCTATAAAGTTTTTATTTAGGACGCTTCGTTAAAAAGATACAGGGTGTTAAACGTCAAAAATATTTTTAATTTTTTAAAATAATTTAAAAACTAGTAAGTCAAATAATTCGTAATTGGGCACATGTATTTACGTAAACATTGTCCAAAATCTGAGGGCTTTTCCTAAAATTTACATGCGCAGTACATGCCAGTGGCGGAGATACAGGGTATTGGTGGCATATTTTCCTAAATAAAATAGTACGCCACTGCTTTACGGTAACAACCATGATATTTTCGGATTCGTCTTTCAATTTTCTACAAATTACTACCCTCTTATCGCAGCTTACTACGTAATTCTAAACCGCATTTTATTCGAATATCGAAGTGTTTTCAGTTACATTACATCAATACACGTGGCCAATTTCAAATTATTTCACTTACTGGTTTTTAAATTATTTAAAAAAATTAAAAATATTTTTTGAAGTTTAACACCCTGTATGTTTTTAACGAAGCGTTCTAGATAAAAACTTTATAGGAAAAACTCCCCTTAAAATTTATCAGGGAATACGAGACTTAATTTTTGGTCACCATTTATGAATCACACTGTATACATTATTTTCATAATTTTGGGCAAGACCTACCTAGTTTTCATAATGTTAGGTTCATAAACAGACTATTTATCAGTAATTTCCAATGCTTTCTAGAGTTTCAAACGGAAATTTAATAAAAAATAAAACTTATAAATTGACAATATTTGCGATATAAAAAAATCTCAGCAGGAGGCCATGGAGTCACAACTGGATCAATGTAATTGGTTGAGCAAGTACACCTAGAAGGCCACTGTACAGGGTGTCCTACCAGGAAACGTCATTATCGATATATCGGAAAGTACAAATCCGATAAATCTGAAAATTTGGCAACCTAACAAAGGCAGTAGAGCCAACACAGCTAAAGTATTTAGAACTTTAAGACACTTCCAGTTATACTGGGGATCGACATTGACTTTCTTATTTTAAATGGGACACCCTATATATTATTGCATTTTCGGATTCTACGCGAAATTTGAGTGTCACTTTATTATTATTCTCTATCTTAAGAGTTATAGATTTTAGAAACTAATACAGACATAACAATAATTTGACAACTAACTTGACAAATGTCAAGTTATTTTAATTGTTTTTGAAGTGTTTCTGGTCATAGCAAATTAGATGACAGGTCTGAACGAGAAAATTGCAAATATCTCTAAAAGTAATAACGGCAACCCTAACAATGCTTATATGGCTTGAAAGGAAATTTCAATCTGCATATGACAAAGTAAAAAATACAGGGTGTTCCATTTAAGTTAACAAAGTTATAGCTGTTTGAAGTTATCAAAATGTAACATCAAAAATGAAACACCTAGTATTAAATGTTTTAATTTGTTGGTATACCATAATTTAGTGTTACCTATGCCCTTTACAGGTACCAAAAATCCGCTTGATATCACGCTCCTGAAAAGAGTTACTAACATCTCCGCGGACCCTTGCATCTGTCAAATTTTTTCTTTAAAAATTAATATCAAAATCTATAACTCCTAGATATAGGGAATATTTACTCAAGTGACTCGAATTTCACGTAGAATTCGAAAATGCAATAATTCCATTTAAAATAAGAAAGTTAATGTCGGCATCTGGTATAACCGGAAGTGCTATAAAGTTCTAAATATTTTAGCTGTGTTGGCCCTACTGCTTTTGCTAAGTTAATAAATTTTCTGATTTATTAGCTCAGTACTTTCCGATATATCGATAGTGGCGATTCCTGGTGCGACACTCTGTATATGAAAAAAAATCATTCGTGCGTCCCAAAAAATTGTACACTGTGTACTGTACAGCCGTTAGTGTAGGTATTTCAACAGATCAGTGACTGATTGAGGAAGTTTCTCTCGAAAGGTGAAATTTATTCTCATCATAATAGAAAATGTCTTTGTTCGTAACGTTTTTCTGTCACCTCTATATTCACAATGAAACACTGCAGATTTCGCCACAAAAAGAGAGAAAATATCAACAATATTAATTAGGAAGAAGGGTGATGAAATTATAGAAGACAGATAGGTTTCAAAAATACTTCACGATAAATCATAAAAAGCTGTAATTAAGGAAAAAACTTATAATACATAAATTTAAAAAAACAGAATATTGAACGCTATTCTTGAAATTGAAATAGTATTACAATATATGAAGTGTCAAAGAAAACAAATTATTGAATCTATGCTAGCAACTTTTTTCTACGTTAGATAACACAGCGACACAGAAAAAAAAAGTTGGGTATACTTTTTATGCGACATATTTTTCGTAGTAATTTGGCCTCCTGAACACGAATCTGGGGTCAGAATTGGCACATCACGTCACAATTTTTTCCTAACCTCAAAAAACTTGTGAAAAATAGTGAAAATTGATGAAAATTTACTGGGAAAATTTGGAAAAAAATTTATTTCCACGTCAAATAGTACATTTTTATGTAAAAGACTGTGCTGAATTCAAATCCACTGTCAGAATTGAGCTAGAACGTGTGGTTTTTTTTCTAACCTCAAAAAACCGAGCAGGAATCGCTATTTTCAAATTCTGAGCGGATTTTGACCAGATTTTGTATAAAGGGGTTTTTTGGGTCGCTGATTACGAATATGAATTCACATTGTAAAAATTCAAGATGGCTGATCCAATATGGCGGGTGTACTTTTTTGAAATCCACCGATTTCAGTAAAATTTGGCATCATAAGGATTGCTGGTTGATCTCACCTTCATTAATCACACATCTGGAGCCAGATTTTCATAAATCAAGGTAAAAGATTCCACTCCGTCTAAAAATGTGACTTCGCTTAAAAAAATGACTTAAGGACTCTACACATGTAATGATGTGTAGTGTGATGTGCTTGTTTCCATGGGACAAGACAAAAAAGTTTCTACTTTATTCTTTCATTTATTTAGTCGTGCATGGGCTTATGGTTTTCCAATCAGATTTTTTTAACTACTATGCAGTTTTCCTATGGCATTTAGATGCTTTTATTTCTTAATAATTTTAAAGTTCAAGGAAAAGGACACATTACTGCCACACAGCACATCACTGCATCTGCTTATGCCTTCAATCTAAAAATGTGACTTTGCCGAAAAAATGCCGCCTACTCGGCCTAAAATTATGACTCTGCCTACAAATTTTACCTTGATTTATGAAAATCTGGCTCCAGATGTGTGATTAATGAAGGTGAGATCAACCAGCAATCCTTATGATGCCAAATTTTACTGAAATCGGTGGATTTCAAAAAAGTACACCCGCCATATTGGATCAGCCATCTTGAATTTTTACAATGTGAATTCATATTCGTAATCAGCGACCCAAAAAACCCCTTTATACAAAATCTGGTCAAAATCCGCTCAGAATTTGAAAATAGCGATTCCTGCTCGGTTTTTTGAGGTTAGAAAAAAAACCACACGTTCTAGCTCAATTCTGACAGTGGATTTGAATTCAGCAGAGTCTTTTACATAAAAATGTACTATTTGATGTGGAAATAAATTTTTTTCCAAATTTTCCCAGTAAATTTTCATCAATTTTCACTATTTTTCACAAGTTTTTTGAGGTTAGGAAAAAATTGTGACGTGATGGGCCAATTCTGACCCCAGATTCGTGTTCAGGAGGCCAAATTACTACGAAAAATATATGTCGCATAAAAAGTATACCCAACTTTTTTTTTTTGTGTGGCTGTGTAATTAAACAAGTTTCCTATCAACAGTACATGTGAGTAAATACCATAAATGAAAAAGTTATTAAAAAATAAGTGTGTCCTTCAAAATCGTCAAATAATGATGATTACACTATTGTTATCTTATTTACGTTTGTGTAATGAATAATAATTAAGGTGTGGTTTGGGTTCTGCGGAATTAAATTATTGTCCTAATTTGACAGGACGAAACGTTAAAAATGTGTATTTATGAATTTTCGAATAAATTTTTATTTATTTAAGTATATCGATATAAATACTGACAATTTAATCTAGATTTTAAAGCAAAATAAAATTATTTCCTATACGGAAACATTTTGACGTTAATAAAAAAAAAAACAAAATATTTAATAACATCAAAGATTTCTTGTGCACATTTTGTCAGTTACGTAAAAGATATTTTTTAGACAAAACTCTTTAGGCTCCTTTAGAGATTGGAATAAGTCTGAAAATGTTGGACTCACCGATTTCCCCAGTCTATTTTCTGTATGATTTTCAGCTTCAGCTCCCGCGTCTGGTCGTGGGTTAAAGTCCCTGAAACCAGTTGTCTGCGCCATTCCAAAAGGTCTCTCATAACCTTTCCCACAGTCTCGAATTTGTAATGGTTCCTTTCCTACAAAAGTATTCTTATTTATTTATCTAACCGAAAAATAATTGACTAGTTAAGATGTTATTACCATTTCATAATATAATTACAATTATTGTTCCTTTGATTCTCTACAAATATTCTTAAAAAGGTTGCAAAAGATTTCGAAGAATATGTACCAGTTTGTTAACTAGGTTGAGGTTGAGAAAACTAGGCAATGAATTTCGAATGACTTTATAGTTCCAACTATAACCTCTTACATATGTTTGGAATGTTTTTATCGTCTATTTTTATCAAATATCACTTCATTATACAGCAGAACCTCGAAAAAAGGCATGCCATTGCATTTCTGTGGAAAAAATTGTTGTATAGTTAATACATGGACATTTCAAGAGTAATAAAAGTCAAAATCGAGGTCAAAATTCAATTACTGCTAGATATTTGAGTCTATAAATATAAATATTTTGGTTATATGTATTAGGGTGGCCCAAAAAAAACGAATATTTTTTTCGTGTCTCTTGTGAAAATATGTTAGTTTATCATGTTTTAAGAGCCCCCTCAAAAAATCAGCTAAAAAAATTTTTTAGAGGTCGCTCAAGATTTTTAAAAATACTCAAAATTTTTTTTCTCGTTATCATTTTCTTGGTTGAAAAAATGTCAATTCTGAAAATTTCAAATCGATATTTTAATTTCTAAAGGTCACTCATAATTATTTTAACTTTCAAATAAATATTAACGAACTATAATATATTTATTTTTTATTGAATTTAATGATAAAAAAAATAGAAATAAATCACGAGACATTTAAATTTTAAAAAATTATAAATATTTGATAACTCACAGTGCGGTAGTAAATTTTGCCTGGAGGAATTTTTTGTCTCGTGATTTATTTCTATTCTTTTGTTCATCAAATTCAATAAAAAAAATATATTTGTTCGTTCATATTTATTTTTAGAGGTCGCTCGACAACATTTTAGGTACACTACTTTTAAAGTTAAAATAATTATGACTTTTAGAAATGAAAATATCGATTTGAAATTTTCAGTATCGAGATTTTTTTCAACCTAGAAAATTGTAGAATAACGAGAAAAAAAATTTAAAAAAAAGTCAATTTTTGACTGGAAATTTTTAAAAATCTTGAGCGACCTCTAGAAAAATTTTTTTGAGCTGGTTTTTTGAGGGGCCACCCTAATATGTATGTATTATTTTATAAGGAAATTCGTTTAGTATGATTTAAACAAATGTAGATATTTTTCATATAATAAAATATATTAACAATAATAACTTAAACAATTCAAATAAAGCAAGAACTTATATACAAAGTACCATAATTAAAAAAAGTGAAATGAAATCATTTTATACTTAAAACGATTTTGATATTGTGTTGTGCAAATACTGGTTTTATGGATTTTCAGAAAAATTCGTAAAATACTAGTAATTCTCAGACGATCAGCTTTTTTAGTTTTGCGGCATCGATACCTATTATTGAATATTGAAAAATGTGTGTTAGACGATTAATTGAAACAAAAAGTCTTATTCAAAGTGCACCCTTTTGTCAGATGTTCGTGATTGTTGATTTTTTAAATTTCTTAGATTTCTGCATATTGTCATAAAAAAAGTTATATTCTGTAGGCTCTACTCTTTTTACTAAATTGCAATTTAATTAAACTGATCGATTTATAGAAAACATTCACATTTTTAGGTGCAGAAAAGATACAAAGTTTGATTTCAGTTTCATTATAAAAACACAGTGATATTCAAATCAGAAACCCATAAGAATTTTAAAAGTCGAAAATGACTCCAGATTAGAGGTCAATCATCTCAAGGTCAAAGTTTAGTAAACCAGGGGTCATTTATCAATAATCTCAGGGACAAAGGTCATTTACACCGAGGTATCAAAGGTGAAGACCGGGAAGTCAATGGCAGTGTTTCCAGGTGAAGTTTTTGAAAGATTTTGACGTACTTCTAAGAGCTTTTCTGATTCGATATACTTAAAATGCTACTTTAATGGGTTTTGCTCAAGGTTTTGACAATTTTTACATATGTCATATGCGTTTTGACCAAATTTTAACGGATTTAAATAATTTTTAACTAATCTGAAATTATTTTGAAGTATTAAGTTGTATTTTAAAACTATTTTCATTCATTTTAATGCTACCGGAAGCCTTTTCCATGTAATTTAGACAATTTTGATGTCTTTTTTGAGAACTTTTATGTATTTTGAAACTGCTTGCAAGGCGATTATCATGTCTAGATGCAGTATCTATCTCAATTTTGAAGTTTACAGCGCACATAACTATCATTGTGTTTCAAAAATGACTAAAAAAATTGATGACATTTTTTTGTTCCCTTAATTTTTTCCAGTAATTTACATTATTTTATAATTTTGTGCTATTTTCCAAGGTCGAATTTTGTACGATAAAAATATTCCAATTAGTACTCGTATACGATCGAATAGCTTTCTTTATCATCTGTGTTTTTTCTTAAAAAATTACTAACTTACCACAAATATTTCCTTCCAAATCCTGCCCCATTCCCTCAACACAAGGGTCACCTCCCTAACTACCGGATCTTCGACTGGGACGACACTCTCAAAGAGTCCTTCGTTGTCCACTTTGCAGGGCTTCAAGTGTATGTAAGACTGAGGAAATATACCCTTGATGGCCCTGTTCTTCGTCGAAAACCCCCTGTACCACCCCTGGCATTCCTCAAGGATCTGGACGGTATCGCCTATCTCTAAAGGCAGGCCGAATTTGGTGTCGCCCTTCCAGTTATAGATGGCTGAAATAAAAGAAAGAGATTGTTTGATATGGGGAGATTTTTAAAATACAAGATATAGTTTCAAATTCAAAAGAAAGTATAAAATTACAGAAGCCATATAAAAATAATCCTACGTGAGTTGCTATAAGTGAAATTTTATATAAATTAGTACACAGACATCTATTGGCAATTACATGCGTTGGAGAGGTAGATTCTTCACTGATGTATAGTCGTTACGATATCAAGAACCGCATAAAACATTTAACTCATAAACTCTACGGAATCCATAGGTATCCAGAAAAATGTTGCCCTGTCTCGTCTAGATATTCTATATTCCGAGCTATATTCCTATTCCTATTTAGTTGACGATATTCTCGAATTTTTTGTAAATAATCATCCCGAAGTGCAACTATATGTCGTGATTCCATAATTACCATACGGTTGTCAAGTTTTTTATGTTTAAAACCGCATTGTAATACATGTCGTAAAGCATCTAAAGATTTATAATTATAATCAGGATAATCCCTTAATTTTTCTCAAATCATGTTTAAAGTATTATAAATTGTGCGCCGTAT
This sequence comes from Anoplophora glabripennis, assembly GCF_000390285.2. Taxonomy (NCBI): domain Eukaryota; kingdom Metazoa; phylum Arthropoda; class Insecta; order Coleoptera; family Cerambycidae; genus Anoplophora; species Anoplophora glabripennis. Next base: position 829,924 of record NW_019416736.1, read on the forward strand.
TACATCTCTGGTAAAATCGTCAATACTCGTTAATTTCGTATTTTTCCGTTTCCTCTTTGTACCGTGATTAATAACGTCTTCTTTAATTACGCGAGAAATTGACGTTTTTGATATCTTAGTTAATTCGCTAATCCGTTTCCTAATTTCTTTATCACAGTGTTCACATTTTCTCTTTTTAAACATTCATATATGTATGTTTAAAATAATACGTTGACTTTGTACGTGTAAATCTTTGAGTTTGTTTCGACGCTTTCGACAAAAACCGTCTCGACTATTTGGGGATTTTCCCGGGTTATTTCGTTATCTTCCATTTCAAAGGGTCTCCAAAAAGCTATGCTAAATTATTAGATAATTTTATATATATATATAATATTTAAATTAATCACTATTACCCTTTACTGGTTACGATATGAACAAATAATAATATTAATAATACGTATTACAACAACGCCAAGCACTGCTCTCTACGGCACTGGCAAAACCAAGTGAACAGCGTTCGACACTAAACTAATTATAGAATGCCATGCAAAAAATTATTTACGACCTAGTGGACCAATACAGGTTTGCTTTGACGACCAGCGTACCGTCATCGATTCTACATCAGGCGGACTGGTATACCAATACCGGACTCGCCCAATGGCTATTCGAATATAAATTACGAGACAGATAATGGGTAAAGCACGAGAAATTTCATATTATCAACTATTAATTGTAATGTAACAATTGTGATATTGTAACAACTATACTTTCGAAATTTCATGACGTTTTGACAAATAGAAGCCGAGTTATTACGTCTGATGTGACTGTTCAGTCAAAACATTAATTGAAATTCATGGAATTGGACTTGAGCATTTTATAAAGATCAATTTATCACATTTTGACCGAACATTTGGGCTTCCGAAAAGTGTGTGCTCAGTTTGCCGATGAAAGGAAAGAGTTTCATGGACGTAGAAGTCATCCAAAATAGATCGGTTTTGTAAAAAAAAACTTTCTGTTCTTATTTTTAAAAAGTCCTGTTTACTTTGGAACTCGCTTTGCATATAATACTTACAAAATAATGTTAACGAATAGCATAATTACTTGTTTGTTTGTCACGTTTCTTAAAATAATATTAAAGTGGATAAAATATGTTTTTATTCGACGACACTATTAACAAGGCTTATTAGTATGACTGACAGTTACTACAGGCAGTTTACACCCAAGTTGTGATCTTATGAACTCCGCAGGTGCAACGACAGTAAACTACAAGAAAAAAACGTTAACTGCACAATTCTTTCATGTTTCTTTATAAATGTAAGGTTTCCTTTGTTAACAAAATTGATATTTACTTTAAAACATAAATATTATTTAAAGGTAAATAGTTCATAATATTTTTAGCAAAGAGTATAACGATCAGATTATTTATAATTTGCTGTTATTTCTGAATGTTGGTGAACAAAAGATATATAAATCCTATACTTAGAACTACCTAAATTAGGAAATGTTATAATTCGTAATTTACCTAATTATTTTATAGTGAACTAGTTTCATAGAAATGCAGCACTTCCAATGTAGTTGTCACATGTTTTTGCAACATACATTTAAAAATGATAGGGAAAAAATTTTGCGGTATCAGAAAACTCACAAGAGTCATAATATTAAAAAGTCAACATTACCTGAAGATTAAATTATAGAGAACAATGCAGATCAAACGGAAAATTGCAAAGATGGAATTGGACATTTTTTGAAAAATTTACAGCTTGACCAAACATGTCGCCTGTCTCGGTTGACCCGCTTGGCACACCATTGAATTGCGGCTGTCTCTGACAGCCTTACTAATTACTCAATTAGTATATGTATATCAGTTGTAAGAAATGTTTTTGTAATGTGCAAGCGTTCGAAAATTACATAATCTGACGCAGGAATTCGAAATTCAATGATTCGAGTTTCTTTTATTACCTAAAATGACCAGGGCCGTCTTTAACTTATTGGAGGCCCTGGTAACTTTAGTATAATGGTCTCTATGACTATGACGGAGCATTATTTTATTAAAACAGACAAAAGAAGTAGATTTATTCAACTGTTATTTTTATTTCTTTACAGTCACATTAAACGAATAGGTAAATATAATATAATTCGAAAAAGTAACTCTTTTAGCATTGACTGTACGTAGATTAGGGCCCAATTAATCGCTGGCTCCTGGGCACTAACCACCAGGAAAAGAAGGGCCTGAAAATGATCGATATTTTAAAAAGTGATTAAATACATGTTACATTATTAATGATAATTTAAAATAAAAACAAAATGAAATGAGAAACGATCAATTCAAAATAAAGAAAAAAAATATCATCAAGCATATTTCAAAAAATATTCTTGGGAAGAATTTAAATTGTTTCTCGACTATGAGCACAACTGAAGTAGGCCAACAATTTTCATCCACTAAATATAACTTATAGAACATTTTTTTTACTAAAACAGGATTTCCTTCAATTTGCTCAATAAGCGAAGCACCCAGTGCATAATAATGCTGCGCTTTCGCCAAACAAGAAAGAATAATAAAGATGACGTTGCTATCATAAAATTTCAGTTGCCAATTATCAAATTATCTCTTGATATAATCTATTTTCTAATTTACACTCCCAAATTTGCTATCTTTTCATTGTGATTCACTGCATTTATTACACATTTTTTCTCTTATCATTTTTTCCACATAAATCGTCACTATCTAAACTTGCTGATAACTGATAAAGAAGATAAAAAAAATAATGATTCCTTATCTAGATACGTATTAGTTTTGAGGTTTGAAACTTGAGAAGGTACAGGAAATTTGGTGCTGAACAAAAATAATCCAATTAGCAAAGGGTTTACTACTTATTGAGATAAAATACCTCTAAAAACCAAGTTCTTATGCACCCTTTGTAAATTATTTTAAAATTGACTTTAATTTTAGGCTTATTTTTGCATTACGATATGTGTGTAATATTGCAATAATCATCATTACTGGCTTTAGAAATATAAATTATTGTTTACATCAAAGCGGAAACAAATTATATACTATGGTTAGACAGATAACATTGCTTGTGGTTGAAGATACTTAAATATCGTCATGTCTGTGCTTAAAATTCATGTGTATCATTAAACAAACAGATTAATACTAAAATCAATAGAATGAATTACATTCTATTAAAGTTTAATTAAATTACTCTAATTCCTCCTAATTTTGAAAGCTATACCTATAGAGATTAGTAAACAATTGTAATTTTCAAGAAAAATGGATTTTTCGCTCGATTTATGACCTCATGAATTTTATAAACCTACTTCCTACATCACCTGCTGCTAATATCCTTCATTTATAGTATAAAGTAGGTCATAGTTTTAAAATATTTAAATACGTTTATAAAACCCCGATAATCTTTATCTATAGTCTGTTTGGAAATGAAAGAGAGTAATAAAACCCCGAGATAAGAACCAGGTAATTATCGGGTAACACTAATGCTAACAAAAATGACAGGGATTGGAAAATCGACTACCTACAGACTTTTAAAGGAAACAAAAAATGAACAAGATACTGTAAATCCTCCAAAATCATCTACAGGGAGGTCAAAAGTCGTTATAGATGATTTCTTCAAAAATGTCATTCGCAGAAAAGTACACTCCTTTTATTTTAAAAAAGAAATACCAACGCTAAACAAAATTTTAAGTGAACTTTCAGAGGACAACGATTTGCCAAAAATCAGTAGAAGCAAATTATGGGCCGTTTTACGAGAGCTGAATTTTTGCTGGGAAAAGCAGAACAGGAAGTCAGTTCTTATCGATAAAGATGAAATTATTTGTTGGCGAAGATCCTACTTAAGATCAATTAGAAAATTCCGTGACGAAGGGAGGAATATTTATTATCTAGACGAAACTTGGATCAACGAGGGATATACTGTAACAAAAGTATGGCAAGATAAAAATGTAAAAAGTTTTCGACTAGCATTTTTGGATGGACTTTCAACAGGGTTCAAGGAACCTTCAGGTAAAGGGCGAAGATTAATAGTGACACATATAGGTAGTACCAGTGGTTTTGTAGATGGCGGTTTACATTTATTTGAATCTAAAAATACAGGTGACTATCACGAAGACATGAACGCAGATGTTTTCGAAGAGTATTTTACACAGATGTTGGATCTTATTCCTCCGGGGTCTGTAATTGTCATGGATAATGCCAGTTACCATTCACGGCAGACCGAGCGGACGCCTACGACTGCTTGGAGGAAAGCCGATATAATTCAATGGTTATCCGGAAAAAACATTTCTTTTGAAACAAATATGGTGAAAAAGGAACTTTTGACACTTGTCAATCTTAATAAAGATCAGAAAAAATATGTTATCGATGAAATGGCAACAAATCGCCAAATAACGGTACTACGGTTACCACCATATCACTGTGGACTTAACCCAATCGAATTAGTCTGGGCGCAGGTGAAAGGAGATGTAGCGCGAAATAATACGACGTTTAAATTAAGTGACGTGAAAATTTTGTTAAAAAATTCCTTGGAACGAGTAACTGCAGATAACTGGCAAAGATGTATATATCATGTACAAAAAGAAGAGGAGAAAATGTGGGAACTCGATAATTTAATTGACGTTACTGTGGAACCTATCGTTATCAATCTAGGAGACGAAGATAATTCATCAGAATATTCAGAGGATGAATTTTAATATACCTACTTTTTTTATTTTCTTTATTGTACATTTATACGAGTACAACACTACATTTACTCACCATAATTTGAATTTTCAAAATACATATATTTTTGTGTGGAATAAAAGTCTATTCATTAAATTTAAATAAATATTTTGATAATAATATTGAATAATTTTATTTGAATTACTAAAAACCCTCTTAACCCGGTTATGATGCTTAAAGTAGCCTCATGTTTTGAAATGCTGTTTTTATATTGTTTACTTACTAAGAGATATGGACCGAGAAATTGAAGCGGCATAGACAAAGACGGATTGTCGGGGATTAAATTTTAGCTACCTGCTACAATTTAGTACAGTCCGATCGCACAAAGTTTTTTTAAAAGTACACCTCATCCTATACCGACAATACATAATATAAAAATATTGAATATAAGCACCAGTACTACATTTATTTACGATTTGCATACATAATAAGCTTTTATTATTCTCTATCATTTCTAAACAGACTATAATCGAATTTTGATGGCGATATAAGTAAGTTTCCATTGTTTCTGCAAGGTCCAAAAATAATTGACAAATTTTAATGACTGAAACCTGAAATGCGCTTTATATTGGGAGTATTTGGAAAATCAAGCAAGGTTTAATTATTTCCTTCTCAGTTTTTCTTTTCGATAAACCGAAAAATAATTTCATCCAACGTGTAACAAAGGTTTTTATTTCATCAACGTTAAACTCAACTAACAAATTACATTTTGATACCGTCGTAAAAGATAAATTGGGGTTCTATCGACGGAAATTCCTTACGATGCCTATTATCAGGATTTAATAACGGCTTTTGTTGTTTTCAGTACAACCATCAGGTTCTTTTATAGTTCTGTTCTAACACCTGACGTGCCCCTATAATAGTTGACAATACAATCGTTTGGTATATCCGTTGACTTTATCGACTTCCGAGAAATTAGACAAAAGCTAGGCACGCTAACAATGGCTTGGATTGCTCGAAATTTTAATCGAATATTTTCATATTTCTGTTTTCAAAGTATTGACATAAAATGCGAAAAAATTATATACTAATTTATTTTTGGGACTGCTGCCTCGTGAGAGAATTTTGCTTCTAAAAAAAGTTGAATTTTTTTTTACGTATTATTATACAGGGTCGGAAATTTCCCACGGTTCATCGGCCGTTACGTGGGAGCGTTAAAGAAAATCAAATAAGATCCACTTCATATTTGTGGAAGGGCGAAATGGGCGGTGACTATTGGACGCCTTCATTATAGCCATCTTTCTCTATCGCACGGATTTCTATGACTTACTTTATCGCTCTCACGTAACGGCAGATGAACTATGGGGACATTCCGACCCTGTATGTTGTAATAATATTAATAACAACTGCTGACACGCTCCTTTTAGTTTATCAATAATATAGTTTGCAGAAAAGAAATTATCGACACACGTATAACATTAAATTTAAGTAGCACCAACTATTACGTAAATAATAGTTCAAAGTCTTGCGAATTGTATAAACAGTTTACGATTTAAATTAATCAACCGTCATGCAATAAAATAATTTTGTTGGTTAAATATTAAAATATTGTTACATTTTGATACGAATGTAGTGCTGTACTGCATTATGTATCAGCATGTTACATAATTTTAATAAAGTTTATAGCAATCAATAAATATCATTTATCGATAGGTACTGGAAAATTAATAATGGAAAAACAAAAATAACAAATCATTAAAAATTTACAATGCTTTCTAGGTATTCATATAATGTAATCGCGATAGGTAAGTCGATTACTATAGAACCATAAAATATCGATAATATTGATACACTCACAGCAACACCACAAACATAATTCGTAGAAAAATTTTCCAAAACATTTCATTTAAATTTGTAGTAGGTATTCACATTAATAAAGGTATTTGTATTTAAAAGAATGACTTTGCAAGAATTAGGTTTTATCTTTTTATATCTATAATTAAAATTCACTCAAAATTATGCTGTAAAAAAATACTATTTTTATAAATATCCCTAACGTTATTTTTCTTCTTATTAACTGTACTATCTATCTATCCATCTATCTATTTTGAAGACTAAATAATGTCAAAATAAATGTATAAAATGCTATCTACCTATATTTAGAATCAGCAAAAATTTTACTGAGAAAAATCTTTACTTGTTTCAAATGCATAAAATGCATCATTTTCTAGAAAAAAAAAGTAATTTTCATCTAGTGTCCATCAAAATTTTTAGATTTAAAAAAATTGTTAAAAAAAGGTTTGTCTTTCGAAACTCGAAAACCTGAACAAATAAAGCCGACTGAGACCGTCATTAAATTAGCACCAGAATGGTCTAAAACATCCCCATTTAACCGTTTTTCTATATTCGACACATATCCAAAAAGTAAAAGTACTGAGACTCCAGGTCCTCCGTGGTTTTTGTTTTCGACAAAGTTAATAACACTGCATTCAAAGCCAAGGTGTAGGGAGTAGAACGCGTTCATTTGTCCCAGTCAGTTGAGAACTGTTGTTGTAGTGGCGTGTTGAAATGAGTGCCGCTATTCCGAAAGGAGTGAGCTTCCCTCAATCGTGACTGATGAGAAATAATGGGCCCGAGAGGCAGCGGGAGATTTTTTTTGAAGGTGTCAGAAAGCTTATCCCTAGGCTCACAAAGTGCAATGAGGTTCAAGGGCGTCGAAAAATAGTGTTCAATGTATCTTTCTGTATTCGTAAATCTTCCAGGAATATACTACTGTTTCGATTTAAAAAAAATTGAGTACTCTTACTTTGTGGATATGCCTCACAGTTTCTGAGATCCACATACAGGGTGGGCCATTAGTGTGAGAAAGTAAAATAACTCCCTTGTTACTCATAGAAAAATATATATATATAAAAGTTATAGAAAATCAAGAAACTTAAACTACAAAATTAATTTGATACGTACAGGGCGATGAGTAAAAACGAGACACGCCAAAGATTACATTTTTTAAATGGAACACCCTGTATATTTTTAAACATATGTATTTACGAGAAAATTCCATATATGGCTATATCAACAGTTTATCATTTTAGTGCGGGGTTATTTTATAGAATACCACAAATAAATATTAACTAATAAAATTAACTCAAAATGGAATGATAAATTATGAACCAACAAGTTAACACAATGTGACAGTTTTTTCCAAAGCCATTTCGTGCGACCGAAAATAATAAAAATTAGGTTTTTCCAGAAATGTTGCTATATCTTGAAAACTAACAACTTTAGGTGTAGAACATACTTCATAAAAGTTGAAGTGGACTGATATGTGAATAAAATAGAACAATAAAATACAGGGTGTTCCATTTGAAAAATTTTAGAAAATCAAGTTTGAACTTTTTTAAAATGATCGTATTATAAAAATGCCCTGTATAAAATATCGACATTAACTAATATAGAAGTCTTTGCCTAACATTTGCCTATAAGTCTGTCAAATATTTTTGCTCTAAGTGTTAGTAGTTGAAAGTTAATACAACTTCTTCGAGGTCATGGTTTTTCCAAAATTCGAAGAATTTTCTACATAACTTGGCAACCCCACACTAAAATATTAAACTGTTTATATTGCCATATATAGAATTTTCTCAGAAATCCATATGTTTAAAAATATACAGGGTGTTCCATTTAAAAAATGTAATATTTGGTATGTCCCGTTTTTACTCATCGCCTTGTGTGTTTCAAATTAATTTTGTCCTTTAGGTTTTTTGATTCTGTAAAAATTTTATACAAACTTTTTTTCTGTATTATGAATAACAAGGGAGTTATTTTACTTTCTCACACTAATGGCCCACCTGTATATTCATCATCAAAATGGTCCATCCAGTATAAAAATGATTTTGGGGTATTGAGATTTTACATTTAAATAGACGTCATACATATTTTTAAGCGAGAAAATCTCGGCTTGATATACCTTGTTCAAGTCCTTGAAATACCTAGCTTGAAAATGTCACTTAAAAATGACTATTTATTTTGGAAAAATGTGACTTTAGTGGTCATTTTTTAAAAAAGTGATAAAAAGTGCATTTAAAATAGATTTAAAATAATACTATAATTAAACCATTAAGAAAATTATAGAATACATCTGAAATATTAGCTAAAAAATTGTTTGTCCTCATACCCGAGGTCTTAAAAAGACAAAATACAAATAACAACAGAAGATAAACAGCTGTAGAGGAAAAGATAAAAGGTTAACAAAAATTTGTACCCTATAAACCGACATCTTATTTCTAAGAACATCTTCGCAATAAATTCAATCATGGCATCAATATTATCAATATCATTCGTAAACATAACACCTATTAAGAGTGATTATTTTCAATTTTTATTCACGTTTCGGTAGTCCAAAATAGTTTTTATACATACATAAACTTATTAAAAATAATTCTCTCTTCCTTTTTTATATTTCAACTTCTATTAATTATGGCGAATAAAAAGTAAACAAGTCGATAGAATGTTAAAAAATGTTACTAAATACTGTTTTCATATAGTTATAAGATTCTTCTGAACTTTACACTGGCAATAAAAAAAAATTATGCACAGTACAAATGTTATATCCATGTGGAGTCTTCAGTGTCGTCTTGAAAACGAATCAAACAGGATTTTATTTATGCAAACAATGTTATTTATAAAATGTGCAAAGCAGTAGTGGTTTCGGACTTGTTTATTAGACGAAATGCAACTAAGCAAGTCGCACTTGGCATATTAAAACGATTAAGTAAACATAATATTCAGCTTTGACATATTTAAAAGTTGCCATTATTTTTAACGGGCGCATATGTATATAAGGAATTTAAAACAGCTACGACCGAACTGCTAATCCAGTTTGCAACAAGTAATTGTTCACACTTTCTATTTTGCAAAAATATACGTTACAGCAGACATTTCATGTTGTCAACAATGTGTTTAATTCATTAAACATGCATAAGAATTTTTTTTAACAAATCAGTACCTACCGATTATTTAAAAATTATGTTACTGTGGTTTCAAACGCCCTGTATATTATCCGGTATTCAAATAATTTAAATACGTTTCGGGCATAGAACTGAATATTTAAATTCCAGCACAAAGAATCTCCCATATAATAAAGTAGGTAAATATCCCCCCTATAGCTGGTTAAATATGGGGTGGTCGACCCCAACAATGAGGAAAATTTATCATTTGTATGTGTGTACATGCCCGCAGTTTTAATAAATGGCACTGCATCCGCAATAAAATATGGAAGTGCGATGTCCTTCTTGCCAGTGCGAAAATTTCTTATAGGAGGTACGTTGCACAGGTATGTGTACGAGTTAGCCACGTAAAAATTCCCAGGTCTGTTTCTCCTTTAATTTTCAAGATGTCGTACCAATCGTGACAGCAATTTGTAGATATTTTAGAGGTTTTCTAAAGTGATTGTTTAATTTAAAAGAAAGCAAACGATTGCGATAAAATGACGGCAGTTGAAAATTTATTTCTTCACGAGGATTTTCTTTAACGCACTGTATAAAAATTTATAAACGTTATCGAATAGGCCCTGAAACGAGTTTTAATCTGATATATGGGTCGATAGCTTTTGTTGCTATACAGGATCTTCAAAATTGGCTAATATTTATACTTATGATAATTTGCTGCTTCGAAAAATGCCTGAGATGGTTAAAATGCAGGAAAATTGCATAATTTACTCAATATGTACTAATTTATCGAAAAAATATCGAAAAGCTAGATTTTTTTGAAAAATGCTAAATTTTCACATTTTGATTTTATCATTTTTGGGGTTTATTAGAAAAGATATACAAAAATAGAAATACTTTCTAACGGGCATTTTTGCTATGTTTTCGAATATGGGATCAGATTTCTAATGCAACATTTCGTCTTGCAGCTATCATAATATTTTAAATACAAACCTATTATTGTAGTTTTATTTCTATTTGATTTTATCTCCTTAATTAGATAAATAAAAATATAAGTAAGTATAGTCCATCCAAAGTCAGTTGATGATGTATAAAAATGCCTAGCAATAAAATATTCAAAATGTCATGTAATAATATTAGTAAACAAAATATCCCTCTTATTTCTCCTTTTCGCAATTGTAATATGAATGATTAGTAGAAGGTGCCAATAACAAATTAAAATTACCTGAATCGCACCAAATTCCGCATTGCTGCACTGCACTGCTAGGAATTTTGTCGACAACTGAAATTTATGGCCGGTCGCCCAGTCCGGCTGTGTTTGTTTGCCGTTTGCTCGCGCGCGTATTCCTCAACTGGGCGACCAGACTTGTATATGGGTATGGCTAAATAAATATGGGAACAAGTTTTTCAAATATTTCAATGTCGAGTTCTTGCATAGCGGCCGAACCTGGTACATACTGCCTAACTCTGTGGTCTTCAATTGAAATCGGAGAGACTATACTTTAGTTCTTTTTAATTTTATATTCAAAAGTTTCCATACAAAAATGGTTTCATTAGATTTATTATTTTTTTAATTCGGCAGACTCCTGAATAAAATTTCAAATAAATATAAATAACCATCTAGAAACCTTTATTCGAAAATATTAATTTTCGTATTTTGCAGATTTTAGAAATGTAATCTTTGAAGAAACATCACTCTGACGATGAGTTTTCCTAGCCGAAACGTCATTAGACAGTAATATAATTACAAGATTGGACTCGAAAGAAAGTACAAAATATAGCGTGTGAAAATAATAATAGGTTTCTATCAAAATTGAATAGGATGATGCTGCTCAAAGATGAAATGTCGCAAAATATTCGAATAGAATGAGCAAAACTGACCAGAAGAGGTGTAACTTAATAACTGTTCTATCTCTGTCAATTTCCGAGAAAACAAACAAGAAAATAAAACTATCACCCAACAAAATAAACTTTCAACACTGGCCATTCTGTTGTACATACTCAATTGTTTTTTTTTTAATTAAACAGTTAGTTTAGAAATTGTCAGTGTTGCGAGAAACAACTACTCCGAGGCCCCTACCGGCATTGTATTATACTCGCAACACCTAGTGCAACAGCTAGGATCGTTCGTCAGTTTACGCACCAGGCACAGACCGGTTTCGGACTTACTAGTCCTCATCAGTGTGTCATAGGTGAGACAACTGACGAACGAACCAGCTGTTTTGCGTCGTATCGTCACGACAAGGAAATACATTGTACGCGTGAAGCAGGCGTGCACTTAGTTTAGAAAGCCTTGTTAAAACCTACTAATTGATGCATCTATTGATGCAATATCTTGATACAGGCTTGGGAAATTTTAAGTGGCGGACCCTGTAAACGGTTTTTAGGCACAAAATCTACTGAAGTTGCCTGGAAATTATGAGCAAAAAATTTAAACGGCGATTTAACTAATAGCAAGTTCCTATGACACTTGTTTAAAACCCAATATTAACGAAGTTACATAACCTCAAAACAATTAAGTATTTTTAAATACCATAACTGTATTTCAGTTAAGCGTTTTTTAAATGTAGTACACATATTAGATACGTATTGGGAACTGCACATACGAAAAAAAAAACAGAAAGTTAAAAAGTGTTTTTTCATACAATTCAATACGAACTATTGAAACAAAAATATGTCTGCATTGAAAAAATTTTATTGTAGAAAGTTATGGTATCGTTTTCAAAATTTTCGATGTCTTTTTGCAAAAATTTCTCGATATTACAAACAATTACAATAGATCTGAGAGTTCCACTGAGGTAGTAAAAGAATGGTCTACAACTTTGTCTATTTGACCATCTCCGAGATCCCAATCACTAAAATGGCCCACCTGTGCATTCAAGATTTAAAACATTTCCATAAATATTGCAAAAAATGCTGCACAGTTTTGGTAAAACTAATATTTGCCGAATTCAAACTATTTACCTACCATACTACTATAAAAATACTCATAGTTTCCGGACACCCTGTATAAGTATTTCAACTGGTACTGATTAACGAAGAAATTTACGCTTTAAGTACCTGCAAATGATTTTAAACTATTAAACTCATCTGCAGATTTGAAACTCGGTCAGTATGATTTTGCGAATGCATCTGGTAAACAAATGTTGAGGATGTCATAAATGTAAATGTAAATTTTCTCATGACACTTACAATACGTTATTTTTATAGTTTCATTATTTGCCTAACACTTCAACATGAACTGTATTCCAATTGTACATACATACAAAGTGCTAAATTATCAAAAGTAGCATTAAACAGAAGAATTTTAACTATGCGTCTATTAGAATATTGGATTTAAGATGTAAACTACTTTTTATTAATGAAGAATTAAAGATGATCATACAGTGTTGCCGCTGTGCCTTTATTAGTTCATATTTGTTAAAAAAATCCGAGTAAACAAATAATAAATGAAGATTCTTAACATACCAAAATCATTAACGTTGTAATTTTCATGTCACGTTAGATGTCATTTGATTGTAAATTTTATATTTGCGTTGATTATTAGAAACATAGGTAAATTTTTATATTTAAAGTACCGAGTAAAGTACCTACCAATCTCAAAATGACTGTTGTTTTTGTTGAATCAATTATAGTAACTTTATCTACAATGAAACATGTAGGCATTTAAAAACATACCTATAACATAGAAACAATATTAAACACATAATCATTAAATCAATCTAATTATTTACTGAAATAATATTTTTCTGCTGTCGCTATGTCGCTATAAAAATTGTTTATTTCCGATCACATTTTACCTAAAGAAGTGAAATAAGAGGTCGATAAAGTAACTTTACAGAGGTCTTACTTCAAAACTTGCATTAAAAATCAAGTAGGTATGTATCACAGTTCTGCCAAGACAACATTCCATTCGATATTGAAGAAGCGGCTGGTGTCGCCAGTGGTGAATTATTACCAATAGAATCCAGGAAGACATACGAAAAAGTACATATGTATATTAATTTTTCGAAGATGTTCTGTTAGCTTACTCAACTGAAAACTGAAACAGGTTCAATTCATCAAATGTATGGAGTATGTAATCAATGTTAAAAACAAATATCAATACCCCAGAACGTTGATATTAACAGATTTCCAAAATTAATAACGAGCGTTCAAATAAAAACGTGGTCGAAGTTGGCTCTGACACATTGGACGTAGGGAGTAGCTTATAGCGACCAACTTAACCTCATTTCTCAACGAGCTGTATAGCAGCTGTCAGTTTCAATAACGTTAATGACTATATAACTTTATTTTAAAGAATAATCGTGATAACAATAACAAACAATTAAAGGAGCTGCGGAAAGTGTCCCCCTCCTTGTTATAACAATAAATTAAAGCAGCTGCTGAAAGTGTCCCCCTCCTTGTTCCAAGCACTTTTCACACCTGTTCCTCAAAGAATTAAAGACATTTTCTAAGATGCTCGGGGTATTGTTAATTTCACGAATCTTGTCTATAAGTCGAGCCTGCAGATGGTTTAAATCAGGAATA